>NW_009228195.1:0-3787 GCF_000690835.1 Fulmarus glacialis | reverse complement strand
CGTGGGGAAGAAGAGCCCTGGGAAATGCCAGAGGGGAGGATGAGGAGGGGTGAAGGTCAAGACGACTATAAGCGTGTGCTGGGGGGGGGCAGCTGGAGAAGACTTGGGGTTGGGGAAAGGCTGGCTGTGACTCGACAGCCACCATGAAGGGCCTAGGCTTGGTGGGGGGGCCCCCGCTCTCGTGAGAACCAGCCCCACCCTGGGCATGGCTCTGTAGGGAGTCAGAAGGCACCCAGCCTGGGGGGAGCACCCCCAGCACCTGCTGTGCAAGGGTTGGGTCCCCCACCCGCCCTGCCCCTTCCCGCTCTGCCCTGGAGGGGAGATTTTACCACCACGCTGACAGTCACCAGCATCAGGCCAAAGTCAGGGACCTTGGAGAAAGGGGAAGGGGCCTCCTCCAGGTCCCCAAGGCAAGACCAGCCAGCCCTGCTGCACAGGGCTCCCAGAGCCCTCAGGGGAGGAGGGAAGAGACGCTGCACTTCTGCATCATTGCAAAATGGTATGCGATAAACCAGCCATGTGCACGCAAGCTGCTTCTCCCTCTCCGGATTTGAGCACGCCATGGATGAAACCTGCACCTTCTCATGAGCCGGAGGACGGATCCTGCAGCTCTGATTGCTACGGCGGGTGCCAGGCATCCATTAGGAACAAAACGCCCCAATTGCCGGGACTGCTCCTGCATGTAAAGTGCCGGGAGAGGCAGCTGGGAAAGGTTTCAGGGAGAATGTCTCAATGATGCATTTTGATACAGCATTTTATGTGTGAAATGAACACATGTCGGTGCCAGGATGTAGCTGCTGCCGGATGGATCCGGGCTAACAGGCGGTAATGAATTATCAACCGGGAGGAGCTAAGCCAGCCCCCCCGCTTCCTCCTGCACTGCTGATGCTGGAGGTGTTTGCAATGAAAGCGCAGGCTCAGAGGCGGGTTTCAGACTTCCAGCCGGGCCTCTCGATGCCTGGGGCTGACGTGCCACATCTGGGGGCAGGGCAGAGATTGTGCCCCCTGTGCCATGGCAGGGAAGAGGGGCAAAGTCCTATTCCCACGTATCCTGTGCTGTGGCTAGCCAAGTCCTGCTGTTTCCTTGCAGGAGGCCGCAGTAGGATCTGCAAAGAACATGGACATGTGCAGACCGACCCCCAGACACAGAGGTTTGCACTGGGAGTGGCCAGAATCAAAGTGGATCTGAGCCAGCATCACGTACCCAAGGCCAGCTTAGGCTGGACTGAAGTAACCAGGAGGATTTGGTAAAAGGGGACAAATAGAGGAAGAAAATCAGGACAAGGTTTCTGATGAAGATTAAGTCAGCACCGTTAGATATACAGAGCTGGCTTCAACCTAGCTGAGAAGATGGAGGAGCCCTAGGGAGGGGATGGGAAGGAACTTGTGGTCTTTGCTCTCTTTGCACGTTTGAGGATGGACTGATTTTTTGATGTGCAAACATGGTCTTAGCAGAAACCCACAGCTGAATTTTGCAGGTGAGGAAGCAGAGACCTTCCTGCATACTGCTTGCTCCTGCTGGAGTAAAATTGCTCTCAGATTGCTTCATCTGAAACACATGAAGCTGCCCCCGCCCTGTGTGAGGTCTCCCAAATTGGCTTCCCCGAACTCATTAAGAAGGGCTATTTGTATTCGGCAGTGATGAGCTGGGCTTTGCAGCCTTTTACAGAGAGGACCGGGCCAGAGAGCTCTCCTGCCTCCTCCAGCTGGGCTTTCGGTTACCAGCACGGAGCAGCTCAGTGTGTGTGCATCTCCTACCACTCCCAGGAGGGGAGATTTGGCCTGAAGCCTGTTTAAAAATCCAGCCCAGGATTGTTCAGTGATGCAGCTTGAGGCCTCTGCTATGAGCAGCAGAAGAGCTCCAGGGCCAGCTACTCCCTTCTTGCCTGCAGCTGTCTGTGTCCCGCTATGGGAGCAGCTCTGGGGTTGAGGAGGTCAGTCAACCCAGAGTCCTTCCCCAAGCCAGTGCTGCTGGCAGCGGCAAGGGCTTCCTGCAAGCACTAGGGAATTACCCAAGCCCTAAGAGAACAACAGGATGTTTCTTATGCAGGTAAAGAAGCAGCTTTGCAGCTTACTGGGGTTTTTTTTGAGGAGGATCTTTTCCCCCCTCTTCAGTTTTACTTTTCAGGCTCCAGCCCTGAGGCTGGCAGGCAATGATATAGCACAAGCTACGTCCTTGGGGCCATCTCTGCTTCGCTCTTCCTTTTTTGTATTGGTTGTAAATGGTCAGTTAGCAGGGAAAGGCACAAAGCAGGAGGGGAGGGCAGCATTTCCCTTCCCTAGGGAATGGGGTTTTCCAGCACAGGCAGCTGGAATGACACGCCCTTGGATGCAAGGGAGGATCGGAGTAGGGGCTCCAGGCATGGTCAGTCTCAAAGATGCTCTCAGGCTTCTGCCCTTGCCAAGCCTTCAGCTGCAGTGGTGTGGTTTTGCTGGGACACTGTTGGCATACAGATATCCCCTGCTACTAAGGGTCACTCTACCCAGGACAACACATACTTCAGCTACATGCTAGCACCAACAAAGGGATGGTTTCTTGTCCAGGCCCATAATTTGGGCTGTGTAAAGGGGTATCCCTGACCTGAATCAGGGGTGTTCCAGATGGGGAGTTGAAGCACAACTGGCTGGGCTCCAGGGTTGGAGACAGGCAGGGAGACAGGAGCACCAGGGGAGAGAAGCAGAAGTAAAACCAGGCAGCACTGTGCAAAGGCTCTAAAACAGCTACTGTTGCCCTGCAGGAACCACAGAGTTCCCCGCGGGTGCCTGGCAGCCAGTCTCCCACTCTGCTCCACCCAAGTTGAGCCTCCCACTGCACAGAGCCGTGCAGCTCTGCCTGCCCGGTGCAGGTGGGAATGTGGAGGCAGGTCAGGCCTTGGTGAAGCCCATGCCAACCCATCACGTCCTCACCAAGCTGTCTCTGCATGATGCTGCCATGCTGGAGCTGTGGCTCAGAAATGCACAAGCTCCCAGCTTGGGGCAGGGCAGCTCTCCAACAGTCCCAGGACATGAAAAGGCATTTTGGAGGGTCCTGGGCCCCCTAGTCTGATCCCAGCTTCCCTCCAGGCTGCTGAGCTATTGGGCATGGGCTTTGTGAAGGGTCCTGGCTGGAAGCACCAGGCACGTCCCCCCTGCCTGCTTCAGAATGATGAATGAACACGTTTTTGCTGGCTGGCTGGAGCTGTTCTTTAATAGCTCACTTGCTGTGCCGTGGTCTGTCTGCACTGGCAAAGACAGGCAGGGAAAAGGACCGTCTCCCTGGCAGCGGCTGGCCAGCCAGCTCCTGCGCTGTGCTGCTTTACCCATGGAGACGGAGCTTACAGTCTTGGTACATCTCCCAGTGAGCAGGTCTGATAGCTCTGGTGCTCCCCCTCCCAAGCCCGTACAGCAGGCAGACAACCTCCGGCAGAGTCCTGCCTGAGCTGGGAGCCCTGGGGCTGGGAAGCCCCAGAGGACCTGGCTGGCAGGTTGTCTGCAGCACCCAGGGAAGAGAAACCTGCTTGCGCTTCCAAGTGCCCCAGCCCAGGCACCTCTCCCTTCTCCATCCCTGGTCCCCCTCCATCTTTCCCCTTCCCAGTTCTCAAGGGAGAGGGGCTACAGCTGTGGCTCCATAGACACCAAAGCTGATCCAGGCTTACCCTGTGATACCCCCTTAGTGTGGCTCAGGATGGGGGACAGTGCCTACCTAAGATGGCTGGAGGAGCTTGTGCAGTCCCTGTTCTGAGGTCAGCCCTGAGTTCATGCAGTAGAGTGGAGCAGAGCACAGCCGAGTCGAGCAGCCCTGTTGCAG
>NW_009228194.1:392-3778 GCF_000690835.1 Fulmarus glacialis | reverse complement strand
GCGGGAAGGGAGGGTCTGGGCATCTGGCTTTCTAAGCCTGTTGCTCCCACGCCTGCCTCCTGCGCTGGGGGTCTGGGCCACTTCCAGGGGCTTTGGGCTGTGCTCCCCAGTGCTCAGCCAGGAGGAGCTGTGTCAGCGCAGGGGCATTGCCCGGGCGCCCGCCCAACCCACGCTCACCCTCAGTGGGGTGGGCAGTGGGATGGCCGTGGCATTGCCAGCAGCACTGTGGGGCACTCGGGCTTTGCAGGCACAGGTGGGAGCAGAGTTCCGGCCCAGCTGGGGTCTCACAAGCACCCCAGGGTGGTCCTTGCACCTTTCTGGGCACCACAGCGGCCTTTTGGTGCACCCCAGCCACCTCCCTGTGCCTTTCCGTGCTCCCACATTGGCCCTTCTGTGCCTTTCATGGCCCCACAGAGCCCTCCTGTGCCTTTCAGTCCCATCCCTTCCCCAAGGACTTTTTGGTTTTGGACTTCTGGGATGTTTTGGTACACACTGAGGCCTCCATGCACAGGCAGCCTTGGCATGCTTTCCAGCGCATCACTTTTGGCCTTGCTGTGCCTTTCGTGGCATCCCAGGCCCCTCCTTGTGTCTTTTGGTGTGACCTCTCAGGGCTTCCCAGTGGCCTCTGTGTGCCTTTTGGGGTGCTCCAGGACCCTCCTTGCACCTCTCGGTGCACCCGGTGTATTGGGAGCCTTGCGGAAGACACTGTATTTGAGGAGTTACTGATCTTGAACAGGCCATGCCAGCTCTACTGGGCTCAATCCTTCTGGCTGGAGAAGCCCCTCTGTTATTGAGGTCATCTGTAACATAGAGTGTCTTTGGGAAAGGTAAGCTGCATGTGGATCAAGGGGTGAAACCTGTTGATCCTGACCACTGAGACCGCTGCACTTTCAGCAAGTAGTGAGCCGCATCACAGTCGACCTGGGCAGGCACAGGCCTGTGACGTAAGGTTTACTCGCTATCTATGATTTACTTGAGACGTTAAGGTTTACTCGCTATCACTATTCCTCTTTTCTTATACCTTATTAAAGCTTTTCTCTTCTTAAGCCAGTTGTTGTCAGGCCTTTCTTGCTGAGATCCATAAAGAGCCCTGCAGTGCCTCTCTCTCTCGGCCTCACCCCACCGCCCCACCGCACAACCGCCCGCGGCCCTCAGAGCTCCTTTCTGGGGCACCCCAACCTTCTCCAGGTGCCTTACAGCGCACCCCTGGATCCCCAGGGAGCCAGCAAGGGGTGCTGCAGGGTGCTGCTCTGCGGCCCCTTGATTGAACACATAGGTACTCAGTGACAGCACAGCACTGGGGGTGGGAGATGCCAGAGCAGGGCAGCTGTCCTGCAGGCAGCCAGGGATGACATTGGCTATCAAGCTTGTGCAGATGTGGGGCCCCAGCGGGCAGAGCACCCTGGGATGGGGTTTGCTGCTCTGGCTCTGCACAAACAGAGCAACAGCCCAAAAGGCAGGTCCCACCTCCTGCAGGTTCTGTGCAGCCAGCAGCCCATGGCTCACAGGTTAAATCTGGACAGGGGCTTTTCCTCTGGAGGCCTCGGCTTGAGGATGGTCTGTGTTGCCAGGGCAGAGACCAAGGGATGGTGGTTATTCTCCAAGGGCTGAAGGGCTGAGGTAGAAAGAAAGAGAGTGGAGATCAAACGCCTGGGTCTGCAGAGGCCCCAGGCATCCCCTCCAGACAGCGCCAGCCCACCCAGCCCTTCCCATGCTATGACGAAGCTGGGGCACCAAGGAGCCAAATAGAAGTTGCTGGTCTGGGCTGCCCCAAGTGCTTCAACTGATTCCTCCTCTCCCCTCTGCACAGGGGTGCAGAGCCCGCCTTGCCTGGGGCAGGGTACGGTGCCCTCACTAGCCCACGCAGACAGTCTGCAGCTTCTCGCTCTGATGCCTCGTGTGCTGCACAGTGAGCCCTAGGCACACGCAGCCCGTCACCCCTGCAGTCCCCAGCAGCACAGCCCCCCAGGCCGTGACGGCCTGACCATCCACCTGCGTGGGCAGGGACGGGAGAGGGAGATGCGGTGCCCAGGCCAGCACCGGGCACTCGGTACCCCCCTGGGACAAGAGGGGACCACAGGTTGTGGTTCACCAATGAACCTCACAGCAACCTCTGAGTGTCCCCAGGCAGGGTAGGCTCTAGCACAGGTACCTGTACCATGCCAGCAGAGACAGCACTGGGACGCAGGGCTGATGCAGATCCTTGCCAGGCATCCAGGCTTGTTCCTCCTCCTGGGGACACCATCCCCTTCCCACCCACACCAGGACAGTGGAAGGCAGAGTATGTCAGGGGGGTGGTGATGAAAGCCCTCATCCTGCTTCCATGCCTGGCAGGAGCAGGGTCTTGTCAGCCTCAGAGAGTCAGCAAGGGGGCTGTGCTGATCTTCCATGTCTGCGAGGTTTTGGCCACATGCCTGAGCTGATGTTCCCACTGCAGGGGCTGCACGACTTTGAGGAGGATTTCTTGAGAGGCCCACAGAGCTGTAGAGTTGCCACCCTGCCAGGGCAGGGCACTTTCCACCTTATTGTGGCCAGTCTTAGACCTTTTCCAGCTCTTTTGGGGAAGGTGGTACCCAGGACCGAGCCTATCTCAGGCTGAAGGACATGGTGGGCAGCTCTGTGCTGTCCTTGGGGACAAGTAGGTCAGGTCTGGCGGTGACACACACTCAAAGGGTGCATCTCTCAGCAGCCCATGGCCCTAGTGCTGAGGCCCACTTGTGGAGTGTCAGCATCTGATTTCATTGTCCTCCTTGAATCACTGGTGGGGTCAAACTTGGTTGCTCATGCGGAAGAAGGGCAGCTGAGGGCTCCTGTCCACTTTCTTCCTTATCCTCCGTTTGCCACTCCCCATCACAGTCTCTATCATGTCTTTGAAGAGGAAGATGGAGACCACTTGCACCCGGTGATGACAGCCTCTCCTGGGCACTGCATGCCTCTCCCTCTGGAAGAGACATGCTCTTCTTGGGGTTCCATCAGGTTTTCCCTGATGGTCGAGGGAAAGGGGTGGGTTTTTGGTGGGCTCAGGCTGGCTCCTGGCTCTTTGCATGTCTCTGTCTCAGTGGAGCAGCTGGGAGCATGTGAGGTAATGGCGGGGAAAAATGCAACCTGGCACTTCCCCCCCCACGAACTTACCTGCAAGGGGGCACAGGGGGAAGGGACACATAGTTCCTGAAGCAGTGCGGGGAAGCCGTGCCACATCACCCGAGAGGGGCAGGAGCCTCTGTCAGCTGCCCCAGAGGTGATGCTGACATCCTCCCCCCCACCAGGGAACTAGGTATCTTGCCCTGCCACCCAAGGGGACCCAGGTGTCCTGCCCACCATGGGACACGTGACCGAGGCCAGAATGCATGGGCCAAGGCAACATGGGCACAGGGCACATGAGGGTT
>NW_009228194.1:0-302 GCF_000690835.1 Fulmarus glacialis | reverse complement strand
CACATCTGCTGGATGGACCTTGCTCTTTGCCCTACCCCTCCTCCTGGATCCTTGCCCATTGGGCCCAGCTGGGGCCAGTATAAAAGAGGCGCAGAGGAGTGGGAGGGATCCCGGAGACCCCGAGGCCATAAGGGAAACTGAGGCACACACACAGGTGCGGGTGAGGGATGCGTAGGGGACCAGAGGGTCTGCGGGAGGGTACTGTGAGGAACCCAAGCATCCAGTGGGGGAGGGAGGATATGTAGGGGATCCAGGTGTCGGGGCAGGGGGTGGATCTATAGGGGTTCGGGGGGGGTGTTCCA
>NW_009228193.1:64557-65781 GCF_000690835.1 Fulmarus glacialis | reverse complement strand
CCCCCCATGCATTTCTATTTTAATTTCTTAGAAACGCGGGGCCTGGTTCACTGCCCGGTTTATGGCTCTGTCTGTGGAGCAGGAGTCAGCCTGAACAAATTTAAAATCTTCTAGGGAACAAGAGAAAACCCTAAAGAGATTAGTCCTAAACTAGAAAAAGCTGTAGCAGTATATGTAGGAAATGATTGTCAGCATATCTGAGCCCATATACTGCTGGGCTATCAGTTGTGCTGGACTGACGGTCCAGAAATGACAGGCTGGGAAATATGTCCCCATGTTTCGGCAAGTTCCCAGGACTTAACATTTTAATGTTACTCTGAGTCAGAATACGCCTTCTCTGTTTTTTGGTTGGGTTTTTTTTTTTCTCCTTTTTTTTTTTTTTTCCAGCTGGCGATTAGCTAGACAGGTTTTAAACAGAACAACATGTTTTTGGCAGAAAGGACATCATAACAACCCAGGGAACTCTTAAAAGTTGGAGACCGTCGCGCTGCCGTGTGCTGTTGAGCAGCTGCTGTATTTCACTCCAGAAGTGGCTGGTTTTCAGTGGCTCAGGCACTGAGGTCCCTCTATAGGTGCTTACATTTCTAACGTGTTTTCAGGGCTCCTAGAGCTGAAAGTGCTTTATGTAAACAGCATCATTAGTTTTCATAGCTTGTGCAACCCTGCCTTTTTTTGGTTTTGTTTTTTAATCTTCTGGTTTTGGCTGTGTCTTCGGGCAAAGTAGGGATGAAAGCCTTTTGGTTGTTAGTCTGGCCTTTAGGATAAAATATAGCCTGGGCCTGATCCTGCATTCCAGGCATTCCCCAAAATCTTATTGGCTGCTTTGCAAGTTCTGAGAGTGCACAGAAAGCAGATCTGGCCTGTAATGTGCCTGGATCTATTTGCCTCTGACAGTCCCCTCTCTTCTTAAAATTACTCTGGTTACACTAAGTGACATTGCTCCTTGTCAAAAGAGATGGGGAAATAAGCATGCTGGCTGTTTTCTGCTGAGGTACGTTGCTCACAGCAGTTGCTAGGAGTTTGTTGGGTTTTTTCCCCCTCCTTTCAGCCCTTATTCAAATTAGGGTTTAATTCTATTCCTAGTGAAATATAAGGATATTTTGATATGTGGCTTCCTGGTTCAGGCATTTAAAGAACACTTGAACTTCTTAAAAAAAACAAAAAACAAAAAACAAAAAAACAAAAAACAAAAAACAAAAAACAAAAAAACAACAAACCAAACGT
>NW_009228193.1:28303-64544 GCF_000690835.1 Fulmarus glacialis | reverse complement strand
GCACACACAGAGCACGCCAGCTTTTCTTAGAAAAAAACACGTTGCAGTCCAGATTTCACTCACAGCACCATTCCTCAGAAGTTCAAGCTGGAACAATGCAGACATAGGAGGGAGGATCAGAAACCGTCTGAGGGCAAGTCCTTCTTTCTGCCCCACATTTCACAAGGTAGTCACCAGTTTTTGGTGCAAGATAGAAACAAGCTGCTTGGGTGAATTCTTACTGGAAGCCAATACAAACTTCTCAGAAGCAGACTGTGTTTTCTATTTCAAAACTGGGAATAGCTCAGCTCTGGGACTTCTGCTAGAGGAACTTTCCGTTAACGCAGATATTTAAGAAAAAAAATGTCCTGTGTGTTAGAAATAGTTCGGCTCTTCTGACTCTTCACTTTTACTATAAGAAATGATTATAGGCTAAGGTCACAAAACAGAGCCACTAACCTCTGTTTGAACTTCCTCGTGTTCGGCACATGTGGGTATTTCATTATCAGTTCAGAGGCATAGCTGACTGACAGGCCACGCATACCAGGAAAATGTGCAATCTTACTTTTAAGTCTTTCAACCTGCCCCTGCTTCCTCCATGTGCATATGTAGGAGGAAGCTGTATCTTTAAGAAATACGGGTTTTTTTCCCCATTTCCTGTGAAATATTAATAGATGCTGCCAATGGGATGGAGCTCTTTAAGGGTGTTGTATAAAATATCTCGCTCTGCGTTTGCTGCAGCGCTGAGCACATAGATGCCTCTTGATTTTTCTCCAGAGGAGGCAAAGACACGGCAAATTTTGGAGATCAGGTAGCAAGGATGCTCTGCAATAGCAGTAACAACCGTCTCCTTCCCTGCACAAAACTGGGAGCTATTGACTATTCATGGCAAAGCATCCAAAGCGCAGCGGCAGAGCCTGTGGAAAATGACAGCGTGTAACAAGATTGACTGGCATTTCCTTCGCACTGGGTCACATGCCTCCTAATTCACACATACACAAAACCTCATAGGCTGATCAAATGACTTCTATCTCTGCAGTCCACATACCTTCCACAGAAAGAGTTGTTTTATTATGCACATATACAGCTCTGTTTTCAGTCAGTCACCTTGAGCGAATGACTGAGGGCCAGTGTTCGCTCCGTCCGGAGGTCTCTGCGTTTGCTCTCTAAGAGACGTAGTCTCCGTCCGTAAGCAATTTATTTTTTTTTCCTCTGGGGGGAAAAAAAAAGAAAACAAATACGCAGATGCCCTTCCTGCCTTCCGCTCCCCAGAAACCTTTCAAGTAAGTTTGCTTGGCTTAACTGGGAAAGCGCAGGACGGTCGCCGCTGTCGGCGAGCATTGCGGTGGGCTGCGCTAGGAAGGATGGATTTTGCCCTTGTGCCTCCGTGAGGTTGCAGCGGGATCATGGCTCATGTGAGTAGGGGCTTGCAGGATGCTGCTTCCTCGAAACTGGGAGCGTGGCTGCCCGCCATGGGTCATGGCAGATTGAGATGCCGGGGGTCCATACGAGCCCTCCCAGTTCAGCAACTGCCACGAGGTTCAGATCACCTCGACCTCCATACCCGGAGAGAGAGGAGTATGGAGTGATGAGGTGAAACCAGCCACCAGCTGGCTTGCCAGGACATGGTAATTAGCTCAGTGCAGTGCCAGCCTTATTAAGGGCAGTGCAGGTGATGATGACGTTGGCACACTGATTCATTACATCTGGAGGGGAAAATCCGCCTAGTAAATGCTGAAGCACAGTAAATATTTTTGGCTTCTGACAGATTGATCCTTGCATTATGCTGATTAGCCTATATTTGTGGAACTGAGGAAGTTAAAAATGACATTGATGGAAAGCTACAAGATAAGGAAAGGATTTGCATTTTATGGCCACCAGCAATAAACTTCTTTTTTTATTTGTTTTTTTGGGTGGTAAAAATTTCAACACTTTATTTTTTCTCCCCATTCTCTTCTTTGGCTCTAGGTTTCACTGTTAGATGAAAGCCCATAATTTATTTTCTCTTGCCAGTAATATTCTGGAAAGGAACTGTAAATCTAGAGCGCGCACAGTTGGGAAATGATTTCTGAAAGAATTCTTTTGCAAATACGTGGTGCAATCCTGCAAAATGCTTCGGCCCCGACAGTCCTTAGGGGGTGGTACAGACGTATCAAAGCGTGTAGCAGCACGTGTACTCAGTGAGACTGGATGCTTTGGACTTTCCTGTGAGCTAGAGGGCTTTACGAGCTTTCGTTCATGGAGATAAATGATTAAACCAACTTCTGACTGTTGCTGTTTTGTTTTCCTACACTCAGGCTCTCACCTGAACTTTCGCCGCCTGGTATATGCTGTTGGGATATCCATAAGAGATCGCCCAGGAATGGTGGATCACTTGCTGCCTACTGATGAATCCTTTTCATCTACAAGATCTTCTCTCGGATACTTTGGGGACATGACAGCAGGGGTGAGGTCCTACCAAATGCTGCCCTCTCCCCTGTCGGAAGATGACAGCGACTCGTCCAGCTTTTGTTCTTGTTCCAGCCCTGACTCCCAGGTTCTCAGCTCCAGCTATGGAAGCACGTCCAGTGCAGAAAGTCAGGACAGTATCTTAGACTACTTGTTGTCCCAGGCATCTTTGGGGAACACCGCTGCATCATGGTGGGACAAAAGGAGACTTCAGCCGATGGTGAAAGAGGAGTACTTTAGGTTGCCTGAATTTGCCGTGGATATGGAAGACTCAGGACCATTTCAGCCCACGCTTGAGGAAATTGAGGAATTTCTGGAGGAGAACATGGAGTTGGAGCTCAAAGAAAGACCTAAAAGTGAGACCAAGGACTTGAGAGCTTGCAGCCAAGTTTCTGTTGCTTCGCTACAGCAAAAAGACCATATGTTACCCAGCGCTAGTTTAAAAGAGAGTAAAAATGAACAGTTGAGCAGCTCAACGGAAGGTGGCCAGGCTTCAAATGGAGGAATGTCCCTGGAGAATGGGATACCGGTTATGCTCCAAATTCAGCCTGTACAGATCAAACAGGAGTCCAACACGAGCCCCAGTTCCCAAGGACCAGCACAAGAGAACATTAAAATTGCACAGCTCCTAGTCAACATCCAAGGACAGACATTTGCCCTTGTGCCTCAGATAGTTCAGTCGTCCAATTTGAACTTGTCCTCTAAATTTGTCCGCATTGCTCCCGTCCCCATCGCCGCCAAGCCAATTGGGCCAGGAGGCATGATCCAGGGTCAGACGGGAATCATCATGGGTCAGAAATTTCAAAAGAACCCTGCAGCAGAACTCATTAAAATGCACAAATGTTCTTTTCCTGGTTGTACCAAGATGTACACGAAAAGCAGCCATTTGAAAGCCCACCTGAGGAGGCATACAGGAGAAAAGCCTTTTGCATGCACGTGGCCGGGTTGCGGATGGAGGTTAGTATTGGGGCGCAGCACTGTCCTATCCCCCCTCCCCTTTTGCTCACTTGACCTAACTTGCCGAGCAAGTAGGTTTGCAGTCTGATTTATAAACTGTTTCTGTTCCCAAAACTTGTTCGGTTGGTTTGAGAATTAAGACCTTTTTCTTCCTGTTAGGTAATCCAGGGGCTTTGATAAATTAAATAGCAGAGTATCGCCTGCTGGCACCAGCTGTTTAAGTGTCTTAAAAAAATAAAAGTTGTCCATCGTAATTTGTATTTCATTCCAAGAGGGTCAGATTAAGCTTGTTACCGCAGGCAATACGTTGCATTCACATCGGTCTGGTTGCAACACACCAGCTGCAGCAGATGCTCGGCTGGTACCAGCTGAGGGCTGTAAGTGAACTGGATGGTTCAGAATCGCTGGGCAGAATGGGCAGAATCGCTGCGCGTGGCTCCAGCTGCATGGGGCTAAACCCGAGCACTGAAGGGCTGTGTTAAGCGAGTGTGGTGAAGAAGAGCAGTATTCTGTGCAGTTCATAGAAAATGCACTCCGTCCCACTCCTTCTGGAAATGCTGGCAGTGACACTCGGGCATGCTCTGGGTTTTATTCTCTGCATTGATTCAGAAAAACGCGTGGGTGCCACTCAAAGTTGCAGAACGCTGTCAGATGTAACAACAGAACCAGAAGGCTGAGGTGGAGTTAAGCATTGCTTGAATGAAAGATTGCAGGTCTGATTGAGCAAAACGTTTCGCAGAGGGTGTCTCATGATTTTTTTTTTTAATTATTTTTTATTTTTAATACTAGTTGAAAAATTAAAACTTTGTTTAAAAAAATCAACTTTTTATTTTAAGGAAACTTTGATGGAAGCCTTCCTCCCTCTTTCCAGTTAGCTATATTACTAGCCTGCCTGCTGGCAAGTGTTAATATACAGCACCACAAATTACGATGGGAGAAAACAAAATCTTAACTCCCTTGTATTAAATTAAACCGGATTTCTTTCAAAGAATATCCTACAGAGCTTCAGCAAGCAATGTCTAATGAGGAAATGGGTTGTGATCTTGGGAACAGACGAGGTAAAAAGTAACAGGAGAGGGTTGTGTAAAAATGCAAGTATGTGAGACATGCTGCAGTTAGAGATGGCTGGATTGGTTTGAGGGAAAAGGTCAGAATGGGGCTGAATCCTCTGCTTCCCGACTGGACCAGTTTGAAGTTCGCCTCGTGGCGGGATTGAGGAGATCACCAAAGAAATTAATTGTATTGATTTTCTTTCCCGTTTCACTTTATGGTGGCTCTACAAACTGGTGGTGATTTTCTTTCCTTTTGTACTGGTGGCGCGTCTCGTGAGCTGGGCTCAGTGGCTTGCTGCTCAGGATGCACCGAAGTTAAAGCTGTATTATTTAGCTGGTTGGTCCCGTAAGCCGCAGGCTGGTTTGCTCCTGACCTGCAGCAGAGGCACTCGCTCCTTTTTATTTGGTTGCCAGCGTACGTGCGCACAGGCAGCAGATGTGCCTCCGCCTGTGAACGTGCCTGTGGGTGTCATGTTGGCTTTCCTTGCGTGGGGATGTGAGCAAAACTCTCATTTTTGTGACAAATGCATGTGGCGTGTGAGGGTCTGTCTGATCCACGCTGAGATTTATACCAACGCTGCCAGTGACCCTTGTGGCTCAAGATCAGGAGCCTGAAGTGTTGCCTGTGGGTGACCTTCTCCAGCTCTGTCTTATTACATAGCTGGTGTTTTCCAGGCTGCAAAACCAAGGGGGACATTTAGGAAAAATATTAAGTGGTAAGGGATGGAGATTGAATTTACACCGGGGGTCCTGCCTTCTCCCAGCGCTACAGCGAATGGTGTGGATCAAAAGCAGGCTGCGGGTTTAAGGAGGGCCAAGAGAAGTGCAGGTCCCGCAACCGGGAGCACCTTGAACTTTCACTCTCAGCCAGCCACAACTTTTTAAAGATGAGGAGCCCAATGATGAGAAATTAATCACCTTAGCTACGAGGAACGTGTGTCTTGTCCACAAACAGCTGCTGGAAGGGCTTTTCAAACTCTCTGTTGCTGTTTGTCGTGTTGCATTTCACAGCCCAGGCTGGTACCCCAGTCCCCACCACCCCCAAACTTTGGAAGGGCTCTGCTCCGAGGGGGGAGGTTTATAGGCAGCAGGAGAGGCAGCGCTGGGGGAGCAGCTTCCCGCGCTCACAGCAATCCTTAGCACCGGCCTGAGGTTCCTGCACATCCCCTGCACGCCGCTCCCACATCAAAGGCCAGACCCAATTGAGCACTGAATTACTCAGTTCCCTTTCATCAATAAAGCGTGTTTACCTTTTCCAGAAGTTCAGTGAGAGCTGTGATCTCACGTGACTTAAGTCAAATGCATCTGGACTCTCTGTTTGCTCCTGGTTTTGTATCATCTCGGATGAATTTAAACACTAAAACACTGCTGGGCTCTGCTTTCCCCCTCCTTTCCCTGCATTCTTGTGCTTGCGTATTTATTTTTTCACCGAAGACACTTAAGATCTGACCTCACTGAAGACAGTAATTTCAGAAACAAAACAAAGTGTTGCCTAGCACAAAGGGGCTGAGCTGTGGGGGGTTAAAGCTTTCCCAGCTCTCTGGGCAGCCCTGCTACGGTGAAGTTGCATGCTTTAAATGCACCAAGGTAGGGCTGTGCACAGCAAACCCTTTTGCTAACCCCTAAGACAGCGGGAGAGCCCCAAGCACCTCCCTGGAGGAGGCTGAACCCTGCTTGCTTGTGTCCTTCCTTGGCATGGGGCAAGAGCTGTTTTCGGCAGGCTGCAGAGGCGTTCATAAGTGGCTGGTGACCCGTTGCGTTCAATACCCCGCTGTACCGGTCGGCGTGCTGATCCGTGTCATGCCAGCTTATACCTTTGGCACGCGGCAGCCTCTGGTTAGCGCTGCTCCTGAGACAGCCCCGACCAAAAAGCGGAGCTGTAGCATGGGCCGGTCCCCAGCAGCCGTGTTATGGCATGGAGCAGGAGAAGCTCTCGCGTTCCCTCCCCGGCGCAGCAGCGTACAAAGCTGCAGTTGTTGTAAGGCCTGGGGGAATTAGGCAATCGCGTGTAAATGCCCTGCTGCATCTTCTGGCTGGAGGCGCTTCCCCGCAGCCGGCTCTGCAGGTGACAGCGTGCAATACAAGCTCTGCCAGGTTTGGTAGGGAGGGTTTAAAGGCTTGTAATGCGTGTGGCCAGGAGGGTGTATGGGACCGGCGAGCGTGGGGAGGACCATGCGTGGGACAGGTCAGGGCAGGCGTCTTGCATTGGCCTTTTTTGCTGGTGCTGCGCAAAGGGGTTTGCAGGTGCGCAGGGGGAGCGCTGGTTTACTGTAGCGGTGCTTTGGGGATGATCAGGGTGAATCTAGAGCATCCCCTCCACCGCAGAGGAGAGGTACAGCCTGAGTCAGTCTCTGTGGCTGGTGGCCATGGTGAGGACCATGGAGTACCAGGCTGAAGCTGTTGACCTTTCTTGCCCTGTGAGCCACATAGCGATGTCCTTGTATGGCCGGGAGACACAGGGCACGTCCTACGCATCAGGGAGCTCTAGGATTTGTCTTCAAGGGAAATGTAGTTACAGGTCCTTTGGGGTCCCACCAGATAGAAGGATGAAGGAAGCTCTTCTAGTTGCTGTGGGATTGTCCAGATCCCTCCACCTTTCTTTTGAAGGAGGAATCCTTCTGGAAATGGCAGTGACTTGGGATAGTGAGGTGTTCCTTGGGGGTACCTTTTCTTTGTTTGAATTTGGCATTCCACTGGGGATTATTTGTGGTTTTCTTGGGGTGATCTCAGTGCCAGAACGTGCTGCAAATATCATTTCACTGCAGAGCCAGGCCACCAGATCCTCCCGGCTTCCTTGTCCTAACCTTTGCGTTGTTTTTTGTAAACACACCGACAGCTCGAGGTTTATTTCTGTGGGCTCTGTAAGTTGATCTTTCCGTGACTGCTGGGGAACAGTATTGCAACATTCCTGCCTCTTCAGCTAAGGACATCGTTATGAGGCAGAATGTATTTTTATCGGATGAACTCATCCGAGCTCCCAGGGTATGAGCGGAGTTGCTCATTCGTGACATGCGTCTCTTTCTCCCCCACCATCCGTGCAATTCCCATTGAAATGCACTTGCGGAGGTCTTGTGCAGGATTAGCCATGTGCTACTGCACTTCTGTTGCAGATGGTGGCCTTAGTGGCCAAGGACATGGGACAAGGCAACCTGGCCACATCTGGTTTTACTCCTTTGGGTGATAAGCCTGTATATAAGAGGACAGCTCTTTGCAAAGGTGCTTCTCCCTCCCTGTTCCCTCTTTTCCCTGGACATGGTTGCCACCACTGGCAACAGGTCCGTTCCTTGTCCAGCACTGGGTCCCGCTGAGGCAGTCTGCACAGGCAACATCCTGCCCTCTCCAGAAGGATGCTTAGTCCCACTCATCCATAGCTCTACAAGAGCATCCCTCCAGAGATGTGGCACTGGGACTAGCTCGCTGCTAAGGACTCAACTCGGGAGAAATCCCTGGTCCTGCTGCTCCCAGGTCCAGACTGTGGTTTTGGGAGGCCACGGCTGGAAGGAGCAGGAGTGCTAGAGAAAGCAAGTAGTAGGGGTGAAGAGAAACCTCTGTCGTAGCCTTTATGAAGAAGAGGCGTCCCAGACAAGGAACAGGTTCATGGCTCCATTAGGGCATCTGCCTGTTGCTCTCAATGGTGAATTTTCACCATGGGGATACCAAAGCAAGGAAAGGGAGAAAAGTAAGAGAATGGGTGAAGGAATCTCCTCTAGAAATGCCCCTGGGAGAGATGTGTCCACACCATACTTTACCCATGGCGAGTATCTGCGTCTGCTTTGTGCTGGCTGAACGCGCTCTGGGTAGCATCACTGGACTGAAGAGCTGCGGGAACTGAGGAAACCATTCCCAGCTTTCCCAGCGCCTGCACCCTGTTCCTCAACTGGTGGCAGGAGATCAGAGCTAATTAAAACCTTTATGTGGAAACTTATTTTTCTTGCACGAAGGACTTATTCATAGGAGCCCAGCAGTCCTGTTTTCCCCCTTTCACAAAAATAGCATATTCACTCTGTTGGTGATGTGATATTTTGCTCCAGAAAGGCACATTTTTCTCCACGTTCTTTCCCCCATTTATTCAGCTAGTGCCCATGACTTCATTTATTTATTGTAAATAAACAGCTGATACCGTTTCTTGCAAGCTCTCTTTCTGTGCCGCTCTTTGTTACTGCTCTGGCAACAAAACACTTAATTGCCCTTTGTCAGGCAGCAAATTTTTTGTACCCATCTGGACAGGGCTGTTTTAGTGTGACATTATTAATTAACCCTGTGGCTCCCAGTCACGTCCAAGCTGGAAATAGAGCCAGCCCCACTGTTAAGACCAAAGGATTAGCTGATTTGAGTTCAGTAAAGCCTGTGGGATTCACGGTGGCTATTTGGGGATTTTTCTGTGGAGATGGAAGGTGAGAAATACCTAAAATTGAAATGACTATGGGAGACAATTTTGGTAATTAAAGGCTCAATCTTGATTTCAATTTACCCGTGAAGTAACTGTGCTAATGGCCATTGGGGCCCACCTGGATTTCAGCAGTTATGATGTTGAGCATCTCTGGTACTGAGATGTTAACGACTCTTTATTTAGCCTGCAGGAGCATGTACAAAAGCCAATTTTTCAGCTGGATCTGATAAGCCATGTAGCTTCTGGGTAGCTATGTCCGCCTGTTATCTGGGGTTCATCTCAAACTAGATGCAATTACTGAATGCCCGTTGTGCTCTTGTCAGTGGGAGCTTGGAGCAGACCTCGCCTGCAGAACGTTGGTTGCTATCTCTGCTTGAGAAGGGCCCGTGCCTGGATTTGCAGGAGAGGGGTTCCAGGACAGGCTTTGAAGGGGACTGGCAGAGGGATCAAGAGCAGCACTGTTTTCGTTGAGCTGTACCCATGTTACTGGGTTTAGGGCAAGGCTGGTACAAACGTTGCCTCCATGCATTGCTCTGAGTCCAGAGCTGACATGGGATGAGGTTGATAATTGTGTGTTTCCATCACTGCTGCCGACTGCCGGTTGGGACCCTGTTGTGTGTCCCTTTCAGTTCACGTGTTCGGGCTTTGCCGCAAACGGAGTCTCCCAGTGGCCCGAGGGGACTTTTTTTCTGCTGTGAGAGACTCGGCAATGTAAAAAACCATTTATCTGAAAAGGCTTCTCTTCTCTTGCAGGTTCTCCAGGTCAGATGAGCTGTCCCGGCACAGGCGGTCCCACTCGGGGGTGAAACCCTATCAGTGTCCCGTCTGCGAGAAGAAGTTTGCTCGAAGCGACCACTTGTCCAAACATGTCAAGGTGCATCGGTTCCCACGAAGCAACCGCTCCGTCCGCTCCGTGAACTGATTGGTCCCGCTGTCCCCTTCCCGCCCAGCCATCCTATGACAGCCGATGACAGCACTTTGCTCACTATATTTCTAGTGATAATTTATTTGTCTCCACAGAACAGTCAATGCTGTTACTTGATACCACCATGTCTGAGTGTCCCATGTCCTTTAAAGATGATTTGAGAATGAAGTTCTTTTTGGGTCAGGGGAGGGGGGTGCTTCTTCCTTTTTTGTCTTTTTTTTTTTTTTAAAAAGGATGTTATTTTCCTTTCCTTTTATCTTTCCCTCCTTTGCTGCTGCTTCTTTTGGAAATTACAGTGTTTTATTTTTAGCTGTTTTCTGCTGCACAGGAAAATAGGGCTTTGCTCATGTACAGGCCATTCATTGTGAGTTTTTATTAAGCTGCTCTATTTGTCCAGTTTGGAAACAGCAAATTCCTTTTGAAATGAAAACAACTCCTTTGTTTTTGGGTTGCCTGAGCCAAGGATTTGTAGGGGCTGGCCATGGGAGGAGGAACAGTGGGAGTCGGGGACAGGGGGAGGCAAGGCATGGAGAGCGCTGGAATGCACCTCTGCGCCTCTCTTATTTCTCCGGCTCACACTTACTTTTTCCTTGGCTAGCGCTATATATAAATATTTATGTATATATATTCATACATACATATATATATATTTAAGCAAAGGCATATCCCAAGCAAACCCGGAAGCTCAGGCTGGATGAAATGGCTTGGAGTGGAGCCTTTTGGGGTGGCTGAGCGCCGCCTGTGGGCCGGCTTCTCTTTTTTTTGTACTGTGTGCCTGCTTCTCCTGTCCTGTGCTGCCGTGGGGGTGAAAGGATGCTCACGCGTCGAAGGAATGCTGCTTTCCGTCGACTCTGGTTTGCAGCATCCACCGTCTTTAGCAGAAGAGCTGTTGTCTAGCACGTAAAGCAGCAGGAAGCCATTTGTGAGAATGGCTGAGCTCTGTTGTGTCTCTGCTCCTGTCCTCGTGTGTGATCTTGGGGAGAAGCCAGAGCACCAGCCCCGGAGGTGCCCGGTGGTCCTGGTGAGCACCTGCATCCCGAGCATCCACTGCGAGGCAATGCCTCGCTGGTTGGAGCCAAGTCTCCGTTTGTCCGCTGGCCGGCAGGGTCTTGTAGGATGTACCTGTACCCAGGGGAGGGTGGGAGGCATCGTGGCCTGGTGGGACAGCACCGTGAGATCTTCTGTCCAAGGGTGATCTTCAGTGCTAATCCTCTCCTTACCGACAGCCATGTCAGAGCTCCATGCAGCTGGGGTGGGCGAATGGGTGAGAACAGTAGCCAAAAAAACCAAATTTATGTGGTACCTGGCTAAGAAGGGAATTTAAACAAATAATCAGATGGTAGCAGGCAAGTGATTTTGTTTGTGTTTCTTCTTGTTTTGTTTTTCCTTTTGAACTCTGGCAATTGTAAGAAGTTTTAGAAGAAAATAGAATTCAGTAATTAGGAACGATTTTATAATGGATGTTGCATTTCCTTTCCATTCGCAGACGGCATCTGTTTGTCTTTTTGTTGGCAAAATGGGAAATAGGAAACTGCGATTCTAGCGCTAGGCAGAGCAGGAGCCCGTGCTGTGCAAGAACAGCAGGTCTAGCTAAAGTGAATGCATTCCTTTTGTCCTCTAGAAATTAATATAAATGAACTATCATCTATTGACTGGTTTATATCACATCCTATGAATGTATGTAAATAAAACTGTACATAGATGCATATCTATATAAAATATCTTTTAATAACATATCAAAATTTGTGTAAATTGGAAACAAAAATACCTATAAAGCCAGTGTACATAAGTTACAATTCTGTATATTTTCTTTTGTTCTTCATAAAAATATATTTACTTTGACAATAAAATGAAAATGGAAATTTTAAATCCCTTCTTGAAATTATTATTCATTAATTTCCTTTGTAGCCAGCTCTGTAATCAGGACAATAGCGCTTGAAATTTTGATTCACCTGGATGTAACTTTTCAGGTGCTGGGCAACAGGGAGATGATGGAACAGATCTGAAGTTGTCTTCAGAAGTTTTTCTCATCTCAGAAAGTTCTTGGGAGGCGCGAGATGTTTCAGCTCTCCCTTCGCCAGAGCCCTCACGCCTCGCCTGGCAGCTGCGCTGGGACCCGAATGCCTTCTGTGGTTTCTGAGTGCTGTGGAACAGGTCTGCAGCTGCAGTAAAACTGTGGTTAATAAATTAGAGCAAGCAGGTTTTGAGGAAAGTCAAGCTCTAGTGGTTAGTGTGAAGGAGGAAGGGCTTCAGAGTCTGCTTGAGACTGTGACGGTGACTCACTGTGTGACCCAGGACAAAGGACTCAATTGCCATGTGCCGCAGTTCCCTTTCTTGTAAAATGGGGATAATAATGCATCATAGTGATACTGTGGGACTTAATTTACGTTTGTGTGATCCTTGGATGGAAGGAACAAGCAATAGGACCAGTAGTCACAGGATTAGATTGTGAAAGAAAGGCTCGGCACAGCGGAGGTCTTGGTGCCAAGGCGCTTCAGTTGGCTCTTCTGTAAATCCCACGTCTGAAAGAGTGATGTGAAGGATCTGTGGTACGAAGTATGCCCCAGGCCTGAGGAGAAGACGCCCTGTTCTGCAACAACCATTGCTTCCCATTCGTAACAACAGGGGCATGAACATGATGCTCTTGTGATCTGCAAGCCGGGACATCTCTTGCACTGTGCTTTTGGTTGCTTGGCCTCCACTGGAAGAAGAAACCAGCAACGTTACTGGTGTTAAAATCACTTCTGAGTCTCCATGGGAGCAATGGTGCAGTGGGTCCAGATCTTCTCCGAGCAAGAATCACTCTGAGACTAATGGGCACTTAGGGATTAAAGTCTCTCCCTGAAGAACAGCCACCAAAAAACGCCAGCTGATGAGCCAGGGCTTTCCAGACCCCTGATTATTTTTCCCAGAGAACACCTATGAGTCTGGCAAGAGGACCAAGGGATGAGGCAGACTAAGTTCTGTTGTTACCTCCTGAGATGTAGCCTGAAGACCAGAGTCCTAAGGACAGCTGTTTTAAGAGTGGTAGTTGCGTACACGCTTTAATTAGCAAGCCTGCACCAAGAGGACCTCCGATTCCCTTCTGTTCTCACCCTGTCGACATCATGCATTAAACCAGCTGCTTTATTTTAACCAGCGTCTCGGTCTCCTCCCCATCTCATCTGGAGTTCTGATATTGCTGTAACGTTGGGCAATTCACCCTGCAAGACACTCAGGGCAGAAGTTGTTATTTTTCTGCAAGAGGCAATACTTAAACCTGAAGTGGAGTAATGCAAAATACCTGCTGTTGGAGCACAGCAGTACAGAAATCTAAGATCTAAGCTATGTTTTAGCCTGGAATATTTTCCATGAAACACTTTCTCTCTCTTTCTTTTTTTTTCTTTTTTCTTTTCTGTTTTAAGTGCAGTTTCTGAGTGTGGATTGTGTGGGTTTTTCTGGCTAATACCTGTAAGGAAATTTAAGTTTATGTAAAAGTTGCAAAGTTTTGCTCAAAAGAGTAGAGCCATGTTTGCTGTGAATTAGTTCTGCATGAAAATTAATGTTGTTTTCAGAGGTTTGTCACAAAAAAGTAGAAATTTCCAATAGAGATTTTGATGTTTGCTTTATGTGGAATTATTGGCCTGCCTGGGCCTTGCTGATTCATGAGAAAAATGGCGCCTTGCCTTAAGCCTGATTACTCTTTACCCACCTGAAGATAAATATATATTTAAGTGCTTTGATGCCACAACTGTGGATAAGTTTATTATGTCTCTGCTTCAGCAACTGTGCACGGCAAAACACAGCATGGCGTTGTTATACATATGCCTAAGCCTCATTGATTTAAAACATCTATAATTGGGTTTCTGAGGTGTGAATGGACACACGTGCAGTGTTAGAGCCTTCACATAATGATCACGATCTGGTTCCTAACACTTGCGAGATCTCTGTATGTTTCTAAAAGGTTTTACTGGCAATTTCTGGCTGTTTGTAGTCTCTTCATCAGAACTAGTGGTGAAGGAATGGTGTTGTGAGTGGTGAGGAGCTGTCAGCTGGGAACGTTGTACTTGAGGTAAGGACTAAGCGTAAGGAATAAGAGTAAAGTGGTATTTCTGTAAGGTGACCTGACTTCTGTGACCCATGGCTAAACACAGAGCAGTGGAGCGATGTGTCCGAGACCACAGAGCAACGCAGAGGGGAGATGGGAACAGAACCAAGAAGTCCCAAATCTCCTTTGCCTCAGACAGTGGCACAGACCATATGTCAATAACACACAGCAGGTTATAGAAGGCAAGGGGTAATAGGACACGTAAGTGAGACATCAGATAAGCAAAGAAAGGTAAAGACGGGGCATGAGATAAAGTCAGGCTGCACTGATAACGTCTACTTTTGGAAAGGATGCCGTGGAGAGAGGAATGAGAGCTCGCTTGCTGGTGTGTTGCACTTGGCAGTCACCAAGGTAAAACTCCCTAAGAAGGGTCCTGCTGCCCTTTTTCCCCTGGTTTGGGACGGGAGCTCCGGGAGCTGCACCCCTATGGAAAGCAAACCAGCCCATCGAGCAGGGTGGTGTGATGAAAGGTGGCAAATCTGCCTCCCTGGAGGAGTGCCTGAGTTTAGACCCTGCGATGTTTGCAACAGTCCCCTGCTTCCCGCCCTCCCCAGGGGGTTGTTTCCACTTAAATCCTTGTGCCGGGAGCCTTCTCCTTGTCTAAATGGCCACTATACATTTAATCCAAACAACCAGGTGACTCCAGCACAAAGCTAGGGCAATAAGCCAGCGTTAATGATTACCCCGGGCCCCTTGGGTTATGTAAGCCTGGATGTGCTGTACCACGGGCTCTCGGCTCAGACCTGCTCTCCCCATCTGGGAGAAATACCAAGGACCTGCCAACACACACAGAAAGCTGTTTGGAGCTAGCTAGGATTTTCCTTCTCCCCTTTTGACAGCACCTATGAAACCCGTTATTCGCTCGGTTCAGCGATTGCCATGCTTTGCTTGCTTGTTATTCAGAGACGTTGCTTTTAAAGAATGAGTTGTGCTAAGCTCCCACTGGCTTCAGCACAAACCAAGGACAGTGACCGTCATGGCTTATCGGGGGAAAAAATTTCCCAGCTAGGGCAGGGACCGCAGATCCTGGTGGGTCCATGGATTCCCTTGCTCGTTTCTTCTGGGACATGTGTGGTTTTGTGGCTTTCAATCTCTTATCCCACAGGTTTTAGTTTTGTTCTTGCTTTTTTTTGGGGAGTGGGGTGTTTGAAGGTGTGTGGTGTGTGAAAAATAGATATTGTGAAGAATCTTCTAGCCTTTACATCTAGTGTGTGTTTGCATACAGCTAGACGGATGGGACTGAATGACCCTTCTGGTCAAATGATCCTATATCATGAGGTTTGTAGCTCCTCAGTGCTCAGCGTTTTACAGGTCAGAGCTTCGATCTGCTCTGCCAGCTCAGTGCAGGTCTTCCTCCAGCTGGAGCTGGTGCATATCCTTCATCTCTTGCTGTGTTTCCTACCCGAGTATCACTTTTCTAATGCTTTTGTGATTAGGCTGACTCAAAACCCACGTAAATACTTCATCTACAGAGCTAAGGCTGGATGAACTTCTTAGCCCTTGGAGAAGTCTGCTGTGGAGAGCTTTCATCAGCTCACCTATCCTGCCCATGGAGTGTGTATGCCTTGGCCAGCATCTTGCTGAGCTCCAGCTCGCTATTTTAAGCGTCCTGCGGTTCAGAGCAACATCTGACAAGGCTCTGGCCATCACGAGCAGAGGGCAGTGTCTGCACCTCTGCAAGTGCAGCAAGCCGAGGTGTTAGGTAAAATGGGAGTGAAACACATGAATGACAAGTAGCTGTTGGGAAAGCCAGCTCTCCTCTTGCTCGCACTGGTGCACATCTGGTAACTCTTCCCCTGCTCATGTTGGAGTCATAACCATCCTGAAAGGGAGAGAAAATTGAGGTGAACGTGGCCTATAGTTTTCTGGAAGGGAGCAGAGGAAGGAAAACAGAAACTGAAGCAAGTTATGGCGTAACAGGCACAGTTCTGTGTTTTCCAGCACAAATAGAGTGACAGGCTCTTTTCGCTGAAAGGGCTCTGGTTGTTGGGCAGGAGGAGGGTGGTCCAAGCTAGCAGCCCGCGTCAGAGCCGCTGGTGTGCAGTGCTCTGAGGCAACAGCAGCTTTATGGCAGGGGGCTTAGTGAACGATAGTCAGAAGTGGTGCCTTGGACAGTTGGCAGACATAAAAAGAAGGGGCTGGGATTGCTCGCTGTCAGTCCTTCCTTGTAAAAGGATACTGCTTTTATCCTCCTGACTCTGTACCTGATCCTTGGAGTGGCCTCCAGTGAGTCTTAGCACTTCCCAAAGCAGAAATATTATTTATCCATATGACCCAGATACTGGGAACCTCAATAATTACAAGGCACCCTGAGATCTTTAGTGGAAACATCTATCCAGGAATTGTTTTGCATGTGACTGAGGGTGGAGTCTAACAACCCACAAAAAGAAAGGTACAAAGAATTACTGTTCTGCATCTAAAAAAGCCTCTGGCATCTGCCTCTCCTATTGAGTCCAATGGGCATCAGCTTAAGCCCTGCTAGTTATTCCAACATTATGGTTGCAAATACAGGGATCGGGCTATTGGGCTGAAAAGCGTCCAGGCATTTAGTAAACTTACCTTCCATAAGTGAAGGAGTGACATGAACGTTCAAGTTTGGCTGTTGACTGCTGACTTTTTCTGAGAAGTCTATAAACGACAGCCAGGTAGTTTCTCACTTTTTGTTTCTCTGGTGTGCGTTGTTTTTCCATGGACAACATGTCCTGGACCTGAGAGAGTTGGCTGGAGCTAGATTCATTCAGACCGGGTGTCCCTAGTGGCAGATAATGCATCGGGGAGGGCAAAGGGCTTGGAAATTTTGTTATGTCCGAATGGCTGTCCTGCAGCCAGAGCGGTTGGAAAAACACCCCAGGCTGCACTGACGGTGGCAGCGCCGTAGCAAGCGGTCTCATGGACCAGTGCCTGTGCTAGACCTCAGCTCTGCTGTGGCAGTTCTCGGGTCTGACTAGGACACCGTGGCACCGCAGAGCTGAGACGTGGATGCGGGCGCCCCGGGGCAGGGCTGACGTGGGGAGCCCCTTACTGCGAATGAGACCTCTCTGCCTTGGCTGATGTGGAAATGGCCCCTGGTATGGGCTCGTCCCTTCTGGAAGTGGCAGATGCTCCTGGGGAAGGTCAGCTTTGACTGGAAGGGGAGCGTGGGGTGATGAGCAATCTGTCCTCTCTCAGAAAATCGAGTTAGTTACAGCTGACAAATTTGCTGTAAAGTCTCCCTCTTGCTCCCTAGGAATTAATGGCACAACTGGAGGGTGTTCATTTACCTGCCACCCAGGACCTTTAGTCTCCTCACAGGGTATTCCAACAACTGATAAATAAACACACATTAGTAACACATTTGCCTTCAAGAGAGCGTGGATTTTCTTTGGCACCGAAGCTCGCAACAGCCCTTCTCAAGCACTGCCCAGTTGCCTGAGCGCTTACCCCTCACTCAGTATCACCGGCACTGCCTTGCAGGTGATCCAGGCTTGTGCGTGAGATCTGTGACACCCATGAAAGTTTAATATGAATCAATCTGTGTCATGCCTAAAGGAATGATTAGCAAATTAGAATTGGTCATGATGACTTCATGTGAGTTACCTGATACCCTGTGACAGATCCCTGGTGCGTGGAGGACTGTGAATCCAGGGGGAGCTGGAGCCACCTTCCTTGCTTTGCTCCTGCATTTTCATGCTAATCTCAGTGAAACAAATTAGCTGTGTTAAATTAATAATAATATTTGGCACTTCTCTAGCATCTTCCAGCTGAAGAGCAGAACGTGCTTCCCAGTGGGGAATTAAAGCCTTTCAAGCCCTCCGAAGAGTAGTTGTCACCTTCACTGTGCAAAGTCAGCAGAAGGATTTAAATGATTTGACCAATAGTTTTTGGGGAGCTTGTGGCAGAGCTGTAGAGCAAACCCAAATGTACCAATTCCTTCTCAGACCCAGGCGTTAATCACGGCTTAATCATTTGATATGATTTTGAGACATGTGCACACTGATGTATAGATGCAATTAATTGAAGCACACTGGGGGAGAAGTAGGGATGCTTTTTAGCCCTCTGGATAGGCTTAAGACCTGCATGAGGTCAAGCACAAGGAACGACAAACTTGTTCATTTTGCCGATGTAGCATGAGCGGTGTTGGCGCAGGTGTGCTGTGGCCCTCGCAGCTGCTGCAGGACCTGGGGAGCAGTAGGGGAACAAGTTGGCTATATCTGCTTGTGACTTTTTGAGTCCTTGCAACGGCCCTCAGGGACCTCTGCAGATGGGTTCATGTGCTTCATCTTCTGTGGGGACCATGCTGGCTCCCACAGTAAGTAGCAACAAGTTCAGCTTGATTTTTTTTTTTTTCCTGACTTTATCACCCCATAAAGCACTTCCACGCTGCTTAAGACTTCCCCCTTATGGTGTGATCCAAAGGAGGCTGATTAGCACCCTCAGAGGTTTCCTTGCACTAAAATCCAACTTGCACCTTGCAGCACCTTCCTATACATCTACCTACAATCTTTCCTTCCTTAACTTTCATACTTTCTGCCTACTCTTCTCAAACACATTTGATTTAAAGAAAATGACCGTCTGCTGATGCACTAGCTGTTATCTATTAACACAAACATTTTAGATTGCATAAGAGTGCCCGTTTTGAAAGTTAGTACAGAAGATCTAGTCCAACGTAATCTCTGCTGTTTATTCTGATCTTTTATTCGACTTCTGCAACTAGACAATTTGTGTAGGATTTAATAAACTGTACTCTTTGTTGTGCTAAATTCTAATTATTACTTTCAAGGCAGTTTATTGGATGAACAAATAACTAGTCACTAGCTAAGGCGGTGTGCTGTTGAGAGAGACGTTTCTACCTGCCTTATAGTGACTATGTATATGTCATTATATATATGTAACCCACATATATATATTGAAACCTTGCAAATAGAGTCTCTGTGTCATAGATGCAGTATATTTGCAGAGCAAGAGATAGCCTGAGTCAGCTGGCAGTCTAACAAGATGCGCAGGACAAATAAAGCACATTTGAGGTTGCCCAGAAAAAAATAATTCCTCTTCATTAGAAAAAAACTGAAAGTGTTCACCAGAAGATGTGAGAGAGCAAGGGAGCAAGAGAGACAGCAGAATTGCTAGTGCAGTGGCAGGCAGTCACCGGGGATGCTGGCTGTGCTGGTTCAGTTCCCAGAGCTGCTGGATTGGTCCTTCGCTGCGGCTATGCGATGTCTGGACCTGCCAGTGTTGGGTGTTCTGAAGTGATGCTCCTGAGGATGTTGTGATTTTACCAGAAAGACTCTATTGATGAGCTAATGTTAAAGACAAATAAAGTTTCTAGTGCAAAACATCACAACCAGGTGGGGGTTTATTTAAGTGAAGTGCTGTTCGGGGACTTGCTGCGGTCATGCAGCTATGCAGAGAGAACGAGGAACGGAATCTTCTCTTAGTTTGTCCTTGAAGACCCCTCATGAAGGCGCATCTGTGTCTACGTTAACAGAGGAGCCCTCAGACAACAGGGTGCGAAGGCATTGGGGGGCTCTCTGTAACCCACTTGCTGTTGGCACCTCCTTTCTCCTTCTAGTTTAAGGTCTTCCACGAGTCAAAACTTTTCTGTCAAATGAATTTAAGATTTTTTCAGTTTTTGTAAAATATTTTTATGCCTTTTTTTTTTGGTCAAATGCAAATTCAAGAATTACGCGTTTTTGTTCAAACCTCAGCAGATCTCTTTGAAGTTGACTTTTCCTTCACTTTTCAGCAACCCCAGAAATTTTTATGACCAAAGCATGAACAGCTCACTAGAACAGACTTCTTTCACATTGATAGGCATTTTCATGGGACAATGTCCACCGTTTTCTGCTTGTCTTTAGATAATATCCACCTCAGAGTCCCATGGCTGCAACCTCTAAATGCAACCATATGATAAAAGCCATTTGCTGTTCCCCTTGCCTGGCATCAGCACACAGACTGACTCCACCCAGGAAGACCATCTCAAGGCCATTTGCTTAATCCGGGGGAAGTGCAACACCGAAAAGAAGTAAAGACCAAACTAAAGTCTTTAGGGCCTTCAAATGGAGGCAGCAACAACAGAATGATATTTCTGATTAGTGATGCAATGTGATAGCAACCATCATGATGGAAAAGAGAAAAACTCTAGCAGAGAGAAGATGTTTAGATCTTCAAGGTCATATTTTCAGTCATTCCTAAGTTCAGTCATTCTTCACCATGCTTTGCTTTCTCTGGTCAGCGGTATTGTTGAGGCAATGCAGAGGTATTAGCTCCCCTAATTTTTTGGACGGGCACAAGGACAGAGGTGGACCTCCTTGGCAGAGGTGGAAACATGATTTGCAACTTTTGGTGTCATGCCTCACGTTTGATCTGCAAGCCTGTGGCTGCCAGGTTGATAAACAGCACGTGGATTTGGAGCCTCTCCCGTTTGGGCTCTGGGTGCAGAAACCAAGACAAAATAAGGGCTCTCGCCCAGGTGAAGTCTCAGCTCTGCCAGTGAAGGTGAAAATCTTACTGAATTTGTCAGAGCCATGGCTTTACTCTCAGTTTGTACTCAAGCAGCCTTCCCACTCAGGGTTAACGACTTTGCTTGCTGGGTTGATCTGGGAGGGAACTGGGAGTCTCACCTGGGTCTGGGGCTAATCAGAGGTCTCAGCTGAGGGCATCTCCAAGCTCCCATAAGGGGAGGAGCTCAGGTGAGTGGTGGGATGGTAATGGGTGCCTATGGCTGGCCGGGAAGGTGGTTTGGGTGCAGACACCTCCAGGGAGTGATCAAGGAGGGAGACTACAGCAAGGAGCAGCTGGCCTGTGTAGTGAGATGCTTTGAGGAATAAATCTTCAGCAGGTACTATATCGGGGAGGCTGTGATTGATATGGTTGAATCTTTTGGGGTTTGTTTGTTTTTTGAGGAAAGAGGGTCTATTCAGGGGTGAAAGAGACTGGTGGCTAAAGACTGTTTGCTGGTGTTTAAGCCCAGGTGGTGATGAATTGTGCTTGGCTGGGAGGAAGCTGGGGTGTTCCCTAACTGAGGTGTCTGAGCTTAGGGTCCTGGTTGTGTTTGGTTTGCTCAGGGGGATGTAGGATAGGTCCCTGGTTCAGTTCAGGTGGCTGGGCCTGGGCTGTGCCACAAAGTGTGACTCAGGGGATCGTCCTCCTTTCTGGACCTGTTGTTCTTTTTCTTCTCCTGGAACAGAAGAGAGGGCTTCCTCCTGCTCCAGTGTCCTAGTGTAAAAATAAACCTCTTGTGAATTCTTTATTTTCCTCTTCTCTGGATAAAAGAGGCTGTGCTCTGAACCATAAAGGCAAGCATACAGGCTGTTTTTTGGGAGGCAAGGAGGAGCAAACACAGTTTAGCCTCTGAGCTAGAGAGTTTCCTAGTACAGGGCACAGTCCAGATTTTTCCACGTGTGGGCTTGAGCCCAGACATCACCCTGACAACATGTGGGAACATAAATACAAACAAAAATAATTTCCAGATGAGGGATGTATGCAATGTTTTCTTTTACTGGCATTTATGCTTGCTTATTTGGCTGAAGTTGACAATCAACTCTGCTTATTGCAACAGGGTAGCGGGAGGATGCTACGAACAGTGAAAGTGCCTGTTCAGCTGTGTCTGCATCCCGAGAGGGGTATGAAACCCATGGCAGCCACCTCAGGGAGGCCCTGTGCAATTTTCAGAGAGACGGGGCTCAGAAACCAGCAAGAACAGTCTTGTCGGAGCAAAACCTTGTGGGGGACCCTGACTGACCCGTAACTGTTTAGGAGCTCTTGCTTTGTGGCCCATCTCGTGAGCCGCCTCTTGTCTGGCTGTGCTGTGTTAGGTCCCCTCCTTGTGGTGTGTCCTCATGGATCTGAGTAGGACTGTGTCCTCAGGAAGTGAAAGCAGTCCCCTGAGGAAAGGAGGTTTTGCAATTTATCTTCTTTATTTGCGAATGATGTTAGTGTTCTTTTTTAAGGTGATTTTTGGCTGGGAGAATCCCTAAGCAGCCTGATCTCGGTGGGATCAGGGTTGGTTTGGGCTGCGTGCCCAGCATCTCCCCATCTTCCTGTGGGAGAAGAAAGGGAGATACTGGCGGCTGTAGTCTCTTGTCTTACACTGGCACCAACTTCTCATTCCCTTCTGCATTGTGTGCCTTACTTATGGGGCTACGCAGTCTGTTTCTAATCTCCCCTGAAGCTGGGGCTATGAAAGCAGCACCTTAAGCTCCTTTTTTTATATCAGAAGATAAAAAAGTGCTATCTTACACGTGTGTGTGTATATATATATATATATATATTCCCATAGACAGCACAAAAATATGCTGCTCTAAGCAATGCTAGCAGGATGCTTAGGCATGGTTCTGTGCTGCAGCCCTTAGAGGGGGTCCTGGTCTACCTGGACACTGAATTTCTTGCTGACTTATCCCCAGGGCAACATTATGGAAGACAATAATGACACTGGCTTAAAACTGGTGAGAGGAAAAAAGGGCTGACTAGTGCTGGGTGCCCTACATATCCTCTTTTTTTCTCTCTGGAAAAATCAGTCTGTGAATGTAGCTTTGATATATTACAATAGCCAGTCCCTGATGTTGCTGCTTTGAGTCTGTATGTCTAACAGGTCTAAAAATAACTAAATAAATCACTCAAATGAGGCAGTAAGCAAACAGATTTGCCCACCTGTTTATTAATAAACACATGCACACGAACCTATATTTCTATATTAGAACATGGCTCTGCGTCTCCTGTGGGTATAAAAAGAAAAACACCTGGCAAAGAGCAAGGGCAGTAAGGCAAGTACAAAGTTTCCACAGTAAACATATTTGTGTTTGCTGAACAAGTGTTGCCTTAGGAAGGCAGGCGAGGCGAGCAGCTACCGCTCACTTGCAGAGCCTCAGATTACCAAGCACAGAGAGAGCTGACTCTCTGACAGCTGCAGATCTGCAGATTGCAGTTAGATCATACGGGGGGAGTATTTGAGAGAAGGGACATGCAGGCATCCTTCCCAGCCTCTCTCCATGCTGACTGTACGCGTGTAAAGTCCAAGTGCGCTTCCTCCTTGGAGTTTGGCTTCAGAAATCAGCCAGGAAATAGCGCAACAGCAAAGCTGAGCTTTGGTGTGTGGTTTGGCGGGTTTTTTGGGTTTGTTTTTTGTTGTTGTTGGTTTTTTTTTCTTTTTTCTGGGGTTTGCTGCTTGGAGGGTTGTTCCTTGGGATGGCTCAGCACATGCTCTAATCGTTACCCTTGCAGAAATATCTCTGCTGACTTGCAGAGCAGTCCTTTCACAGCATCAGTGTAGAGTTGATTAAAGGCAAATCTTTCCTGGTTGGATTCATGGTCGTTTACTGGCAGAACTGTAATATGGGGGTAAAGGATGAAGGAGGCACAGGAGGAAGCTGGGGGAGGAGTGTGCCCAGGGCATGGCAGGGCCTGGCATAGGGTCTCTGGAAAGGCAAGATCAGGGTGTCCTGATGACAAGTGTCATTTGTGTGCTGTGAGGTGAGGGTAGCTAAAAAAAACCCCAAGTGGATGCATCCATCATGATGGCTCCTTTTCTTGCCTTCCCATTCCTGTTTGCAAGCTGTGGTATACAGCTCTCCCAGCCACACTACTATTTCTGCTCCCTCACAGGGTCAGCTGAAACATGCTGAAAAAGGGGCAAAAGGATAACAAAAAAACCCCAAGCAAAGTACTGTCCACTGGGACATGTTAAGATGTGTGGCCAAATCTGGGGCTGTGTGGGTGGGTGTCTCAGGTCTTTCTAGGTCTGCAAGAGACACAACAGTTCAATTAAGGATGATACCTCTTTATAATTAAACAAATAATCTTGCATTGGATTAAGACAAAGCCTCCCACCTAACTGCCTCCAGCTGTAGTGGTGCAAAGGAGATGTCAGGTTCACGCTAAAAATTATCTGAGCCCATGACAGGCAGTTGCACCGAGGCCTGGCTCCTCTAACATAGTTATAAAGCTTTGGGCCCCCCCTGCTCCATCAGCAGTGGCAATAAAGATTGTTTTTATGAAGCTGTTGGACAACATAATCATGCCTCACAGTGATTTTTCTACCATTAATGTGCAAAACCTGAATGTTTGAATTAGTGGCATGGTCTTAACTCTGGGTTTGGGGAAGGAGGATCAGGACTATTAGAAAGTGCTATGATTCAGTGATGTGTATGTCACTCCATTTGGCCGCATGACCTGCATTTTCTGCCTGGGATCTGCTGATGTTTAATCAGAATCACAAAATGATGTTTAATTAGGTCACAAATGGCTGTGAACTGTCACTTCTTCTGTGTATTAAAAGCCCTGAATAGCCTGGAGAAATCCTGTGAGATAGCCTTGCCATCCCCTACTCCTTCTAGAGATACACTCTGCCTTTGTGTTAGGACAGGACAGACTTGACAAATTACTATTTTAGTAGTTTCTGGTTGCATCCAAATGTTTTGTGTCAGCAGCTATGACCTGCAATGAGATCTCCCAAAAAGAAACTGTAGGCAGATAAATATTTCCAGGGCAGACAAAACCCTTCTTTAAGCCAGGATTGGTAGTAGGAAGTAGAGAGGCATTTTTCCTCCTAGTACTTTCATTAAAAGCTATGTTCAGTTGGGATGGGTGTTGTCAGAGACACGTGGAACCTAGTCTGGCCATATCATAGCCACAGGTCCATAGCAATGGTCTACTGAGGTCCTTTGGCATCCATGTACTGAAGAAGATGTGTTGCTTTATGTTAGTAAAGTAGGAGCTGACCAAATGAGATCTGTCCTTAGAGGATCCTTGTTCTACTGGTGGACAAGCATAAAGTAGTCCCAATTAATAGGTCCCTCCTGGCTGTCCACAGATGCTATTTCATTGATGAAAAATAGCGGTTAATATTGAAAGCTGTGGAAGGAGTGGCCTGCCAGACATTTGAAACAGCAGTGAGGGAGGCTAGACGTGTTTAAGCAATAGTAGGGGATGGGTCACTTAATTTTGCCGCAGCAATCTATTTCCATTTGGTTCTGCCTGCTGGGCCCAAGGCAAAGCGTAACTCACCCCTGGAATGGTTGTCCAAAGGGCAGAATCTAATGAGGCTAAAAATGGATCACGCTCATTCTCCTTAGTTCTTAAAACAAAATAATGTATAATGCCATTAGGTTGTGGAGATCGTTAAAAACAACATGCGTAGACACATGCATATTAAATGATTGTCAGACACAAAAGATCAGGGGAAATAGCTCTCTACCGAAGTATGTTGTTGCATGATTTCTGGTAGGAGGCAGCTGTCAGAGCCTGCACCACTGAGGAACTGGACATTATTTGGGACATGTATGAAAATTTCAGTGGTCTCATGGTTCCACTGCTATTTCTGAAGTAGGTCCACATGGCAACTGCTAATACGAAGTGAGCTGCATGTTTTTAAACAAATAAGAGGATTTAGGTTAAATATTAACTTTTGGTCATTTCAACTCTGATAGCTTTGGCCTTCAGGTTGATCATTTAATGAGCTCCTTCCTGTTGCTACAGCAACTGCAGCCCTGGAAGACCTTGATGTTCAAGTCAGCAAAAAAAAAAAAGCTTGTCCTGAAATTTGCTTAGGCTTCTATTGATAAGTGTCTGTGCTCAGAGTCAATTGTTCAGACAAACAAGGCTTGGAAATGTACCACAGGGTTTAATGCAATCCTTGCGCAACCCCATCCCAATCCATGGGCTCTTGCGCACTGCTTAAAAAAAAAAAAACAACACCCCAAAAAACCAACCCCCCCCAAACCCCAAAAAAACAAACCCCAACAAACTTTAAATTTTGTGCCCTACTCTGACATGCGCTAAGCCATTCAGTGATGTTGTTTTAAGAAAGCAAACAAACTCGTTTGCTCTTCTTGCTGAGTTATCATTGTACAGGGTGTAATTCTGGCCCGTGAATGTGCATGCCCTCAATGTGCTGTGTACCAGTGGAACGTCTGAGGTGTGATATAAGCTGACTTTTGGAAGGACAGTGTTCGTCTGTGCCCTCCTTCCAGCATGTGGTCATACACAGCACTGTGCCAGATCTCAGCTGCTTCTTTTCTGTCCCTTTCAAATACAACTTCTGGCCAGAAGGTCCTTTCTTCTTGGACCTCTCCCAGACTTAAAGCATTCAAAATTTCCCCTGAATGCTGGTCTTATTTTACAAACTCTTTCTGGGATGAATTCTTAGCTGATATAAATCAATATCACCTTGTCAAATTCACTGCAGGCATGCCATTTGATGTCAGATGAGGTTTTGGCCAGTTGTTTTTGCAGCAGTAGAAACCTCCTCAGTTCTGTCCACTTTTCTGAATGTTGTTCTTAACACTGTTGTTAAAGCATGCGTGCGCGCGCTTTCTCTCTCTCTCGTATTTTCAAAGACAATAATTCTTTCTATATCTAGGCAATTGCATTTCCATGTCTGATACAAGCAGAGGTCCAGAATGAAACGCATTTTTCTTTCTCGTTAGAATGCTCCCTCTCTCTCTTATAGAGGTATAAATATTTTAATGAAATGTAGTGCTACAGAGGTATAGCTGAGTGTTCATCAAAGCTGAGAGCAAAGCTGCTGTTGTCTTCAGTGTGCAACCCTGAGGGCATCTTATTTGAGTCATGTTTCACAATTGTTTTTAAACGTAAAGCTTTATGGCCCGATTTAAACTACAGCTGGCAGGAAATGTTTTTCCTATCCTGAAGAACACTTGAAACATTCAAAAATAGTCCTGCTCCGTGCTGAGATGCTGAGACGGACTGACAGCTCCCAAACTGGAGAGCAGAAGCAGCCCACTGAAACTAGCAAAAGCCCCAGTAATTTGGATTCCCTTGGAGAAGCTGAGAGATGTTTAAATCCACAGTCTGAACCTGACTCAGTCTCCTGTATCAGGGTGGATGGCCTGGCCAACAGTACTCTGCTGCTTCATGTTTTCTTTTCCTGCTCTGGTCCTGAAAAGTACATCATGGACCTGAGATAACAGCATTTTTACTGAGCTGTCACTGTGAAATCTATTCCCAGGAACTGTTTCGATTTCAATGAGTCTGCATTTTCTGTCAAAATAACATTTTGTCAAAAACCTCCAGATTGTTTCTCATCCAAAGCCTGCTGAAGTCAATGAAAAACATTCCTCTTCAAGAGAATTTTAATTACTATTAAGAATACAAGAATAAAAGCATAATCACATTAGGAATTTTCTCTCTTGATGGAGGTCTGTATTGATCTGTGTTTCTTCTGCACTAATGAAAAATAGGAATGGGGCTATTGGATAAAGATCTGGACGTTCCCTTGGTTTGAAAAAAGGGGTATGGGACTAGTTCATGCCTGCCAGAAAGCATGAGTTTCTTTGATTGCTGGAATAGTCCAGCAAGGGATAGGCTGCCATAAAGGACAGCCATGACCAGATAGTGATACCATGGTCAGATGTGTGTTAATACAAGTTCACTCCGATACTTTTTTTTTTTAAAAAAAAAAAAAAGGGAAAACAAAACCAAATCCTCAACCAGCAACACAGCCCTTTCTTCCTCCCTTGAAACTTTTGGCTGATAGAGCATCATGGATTTTAAAGATGGCTGGAAGAAATTCAAGAGGCAACAGTTGCAACATCATAGTTAGGTTTTTTTTTATTATTTTAAAAAAAGTACATATTTAAGAATGAATGACAATAAAAGACAAATGAAAGCACCTCTCCACCTAACTTCTTCCATAGGAATGCGTGCGATGCATGCGCGCACACACACTAAAAAATCTTTGTGAGTTATTAGCCTGGAAGGTACTCAAGTCTTGGAGTGATCCAATTCTCTCGGGAAGAAGAAGAAAGTAAAGCTGCCAACTTCATGCATCAAGTGGAACAATAATCCTGAACTAAGAGAAAAGCTTCCAAGTCTTCAGATGGTGAATTATTTATCTGCTGACATAGAACAATACACACTTTGTAGTTGATGTATGAGATTCCCTATGTGCGTTGCATTAGAAAGCAAGGGGATATGGAGTTATACAATTATACTTTCTTTTAAGGGGGAAACACCCACTCCCTCCACAGCTTTAAAATCTATAATTAGCCACAAGGGAATCCAAATGACTCTGGCAGCCTCTTTTGAGGTGTTTGATTATGTTAGTGGGACCAAAGGATGCTGCTGGCAAAAGTTGTCAGAGTCCAAGCCCTGGGATTATCTGTCAGTCCCCAGGACAACTCCAGCAGAGCATCCCAAAAGGCCCCAATCAGTGCACTCCAGTTGCTTTATAATTTTTTTCCCTTTTTTTCCTCCTGTGTTTTCTTATTTCTCTGGCTTTTTATTTTGACTGCAAGCCCTCATCAACGGGATCTTTTCTCCAAGACTGCCTGTAAAACACCTTTTACCACTGTGCTATTGGGAGGATAGCAGAAAGATGGTTTGCTTCTCAACAGGTAAGAGCTATCTTTGAAAGCAAGTCTTTGTCCCAGCATTGCCAAGCCTTGGCCCTGAACCTGAGATCACAAGCCGGAGGCCTGGCTGAAGGCAACTGCTTGTGGGCTTTCATTGTCTGAAGCCCTCTCTGAGGAGAACTGGGCTCATTTCACCCGGGAACTACCTGAGCTATCATGACTTTGCAACATCATCATAAAATAAAATCTATATAATTAGCACCAGTTATCTAGAGGCAAAGACTTTGTATCTCATCACCAAACCTTTGAGTCAGCTTTTAATTGTTTTAACCTTTATTGAAGGTAAGGTTTTCTGTGGACTAGTTGCGTCATTGTCTGTGAGCAGAAAACTGGTATTGCTCTCTCCAGCATCCCTGGAGCAGGCAAGGTGCTGCTGCATGAATTGCCAGAGGCGGGCCCTTCTGTAGAAAGCACCCACCCTGCAGATTTCCTCTGTAGGTTGTAATGCCAGGTTATAAGCCATAAAAAAAAAAAAAAAAAAAAACCAAAAAAAAAAAACCAAAACCAAAACTTCAGAGACGTTTAGCAGTGTTAAACGTGACTGTCTCCTGATGGGAATAAGTGGACATACACAGTTGAAAAATGACCTCTGCCTGGTCAGCACAGCCCTCTGTGCTGGCTTTCTCAATGGGGAGGCCCAGCGCTCAAGAGACAGTGGCTACCCCTGCAGCTGGTCATGCGGGTCAGGGCCAGGGCACATTGCATTGCTGTTGCCTGTTAGGGAGATCAATACAGGACTTCAGTCTCCGCCACTTCAGCACCTTTCATTGGAACAATCCTCGCATGCATTTAACATGTGAAAAAATCCAGGCACATCCCAAGTTGCCATTCAGGGCAGCATGCGTGTTTTGCCCAGGTTGCTTGCATGTAGTAATTCCTATCTGGATGCATTGCCTATGCTCCTGGAAACTATGGCTTTTGGCGTATATCCCTCAAAGCAGAAGAGCAGCGTGAAAAAAAAAAAAAACAACCCACCATGCATAGGGGAATGAAAGGACGATCAAGGATGCGATGGCTCCATCTCACATTCTAATGTGAACTAACCTAATGTATCAGTTTCCAGAGAGCTCAGTGAGAAGCACAAGGCATTTTTACTGAAATCCTGTGGACAGGAGGAAGCCACTGTCAGCTCTTGCAGTGTCATTCAGAACAGGAGAAAGCTTTGCGGAAGTGCAAGACGAATGTGTTTTGGTGTTGGGTTTATTCCCCCCACCCCCCCATCTAATGTGAAGACTAGTTCTCATGATCAGTCTGGGAGTTTACTGGTGGAGAGTTCTCAAGACTTTCTTGTGTTAAACAAGATAGGAGACCAGTTCCAGTTATATTAATCAGGCCAAATGTCAATGAAGCTGATTAAATCCATTCCCTCAGGCTCAGCTCCCTTCATTGGCTGTTGTTTTGCAAAGGAGCATTGATTACGATTAGTGCTGACTACTATTTTTTTGATAAAGGTATTATAAACCACAATTTTATCTTGTGGTATCAGCTCCAGCGAAGGGAGAAACCACAGACATTAAACTTCAGTTTGCTGCATTTAGTCAACCAGCTTGATGCAATAAAAGAACTCACATATATCTCCTTTCAGAGCCTTTGCTTCCTTGTTTCAGGATTGCAAACACCTGCAAAACCCTCTGCAAATATCTAATCACCACCTGTACTGTGACTGAATGGCAGGATCATTCTCAGCCTTCATCACCTTCACTGTCCTGCGCAGGGATTGCCAAAGTTGCTCTTTGCCTTCACTTTCTTTGAGCTTACACAATTTTGCTGTTAAGCACATTGCAGAACAGCCTGGTGACTGATGAAATACCTTGCAGAGATGACAGGACACAGCGTACATCTTCACACTGCACTCTCACAGGACGGACCTGCACTTTGCAATGGGCCAGGGTCTGTCAGAAAGCTTCAGACTCTTTGACCGACATATTCAATGCTACAAACTATGTCATGATCTGATATTTTGAACAAGAAAAACTCCTTTGACCTTGCACTGAATTCAGGTTTGCATCCAGAATGGATGTTCATTCAAACCCTACAATTTTTTATCTTTAAGACCTTTCCATCCTAGAAATTTGGGATCCCACCACTGCAGAGGCATTTTGTGGTATGTGTTCAGAATAACGATCAAGTGCGCCAAGCGTACATTAGGAGTGGAGGTGATGTGAGGGCATTTGGCTTGCTGGCACCACGGAAGACCTCTTGCCCCCGTAAAGCTTCGTATGGTCAGGTATCCTTTGTTCAAAATGGGGGTGTTGGCACATGCCCATGCTTGTGTTGCGCTGGTAGGACTGGCTCTGCAGCAGGCTGTCAGCAGGAGAGGTGTATGCAGGAGCTCAGCTGAACATTGACTCTGTGACATTCTGTGATCGTACTACTTCTTACACCCTGCCTCACCCGGGCCCTTTTGTAGATGCTAAAGTGGGGAAAGCAGCGTTTCACCTCCTTGGAGATATGTGTCTTGGGGACTAAGAAGGGAACTGCCTCAGGAACAGGGGTTTGTAGAAAGGGCTGAGATGCTTCTCTGGCTATGCTCCAATCTTGTCCAGTCGGTGACATTTCCACACAGGGAAAGTGGGCAAAGAAGTAGCTGAACCTGCTATTTTCTGTTGTGTTGGTCTTACCATTGCTGCAGGTCAGTGTTTTATAAACACATCATCTCTAGGAGAAGGGGTTTGTTCTCCTCCCAGCTGCAGGTTACAGCGTGTTGGAAGACAATTGTGCAGGAGCTTTGCCCTCAGTAAGAGTAAGACAGGGACAGGGGTTGTCTAGTTTGGTCCAGGTGCTTGTTTCAAACATTTTTAAAGAGATACTCTTTTCTGCATTAATTTAAAATATGGCTAAATTGTTGGCAATGAAACAGTTCAGTGCTTGCTGCAAGATATCTATGCATGTGTAAAGCAACACAGGTAACTGTCTGATGCACACCCTACGTTGCCTTTTTTGTATTGAAGTGGTATGAGCGTGTAGGTACTCAAGTCCTAAAAGGTCAGAGAGACTGAAAAGGAGAGGAAAGATTTTCTCTTTGCCTTGGATTCTTTCCTTCGTTGCTTCCCTTTCCAATAATCTCAGTCCCTCCTTGATGTCCCTACTGCCAGCTTCCTCTGTGCCAAAAAACAGTGATGCAGAGGGAGCAATGCAGCCTGGCGTCACGTCAGTGCCTGATCCCCCTGCACAGAAATGGGCCACCAAAGCGGTGACTGCACCTGCCAGCATGGCTCTGCTGGGAGCGGTGAGTGGCTCTCGGCAGACCTTGCGTCTCTTCCAGGAGCCATGTGGGTCGTGGTGTTGAGTGGATTTGTTGCGGGTGCCGTGGCAATGCCAGATGTTGTCAAACCCAGTTAACCTCACTTCTCTGAACTCGCAGGAGAGTGCGTGCCTTCCTAGGCTGAGGTCTGGTAGGAATCTGATCCCCAATCAGCATAAAAGCAAACAGATTTCGTGCCTCCAAGGCCCCGAGCTTTGGAAATCTCAGCCTTTAATTCTCGTCAGTGTGTGTGGATGGCGTCTGTTCTCCTGAGTGAGGCAGTGCCCTGGGACAGCTGACAGGGTTCACTGAGCTGGAAACTTGACCCTCTGTAACTCTTTTTGGACCCTGTAACTGCTTAGCAAGTCTTCCATTTTAACCAGACCACTCATGTGGCACAGTTTTAATCCTTCACTGCTTTTGAAGAACGGTCATTTAAAGTGAAATCCTGGCCTCAGAGGAGTCAGTGGGAATTTTGAACTGACTTCAGCCAAGGCCATCGCTCCACCTCTCGTGTCCCCACGAGGGCACTGAGCGAGCGGAGGGGAGAGCGCTCGTGTGTATCAAGTGCAAAATAAAGCAGGGGGGTCGGGAGGAGGAAGTCAGGGTGCTGAACTGTGCATTAAGCTGCTGCTGCCAAGGGACTCCTGCCAAGGAGGGGAATATGTACTTTACATGCCCCATACACACGGTCTCTCCTCGCTCAGTGTCAAGGCCACAACGTACCAAGCACTTTTGTGAGAAAGCAAAATACACAAGTAATAGCTCCAAACACGTCTCGGTTGGTTGCTCCTGTTTTCTTGTTGGAGGAGTGGTTCAGCTAAGAGAAAGGTGATTGAATCATTACCAGAGGGGGAAAAACACCTATTAAAAGTGAAATAATTCAAAATACTGAAAATAGCTCCCTTGTGTGAGAGTGACTGTTTGCCTTGGCTGCTGACCTGTCCTTAGTAATCCTTTCTCTTCTCTGCTGCTGGCAAAACCATGTTCAAAACCAAGTTCCCTGCTCTTCTGGAGGGAAGCAGAGCTGGAGAAGTGTCCTTGTCCATACCAATACATGGGTTAGCTGGCAGAAACAGTGAACAATGACAGGACGTCTGAAACCAGCTGCAAATATCTGGAGGCTGTGAACACTGAAGGAAGGAAGGGAAGGGAATGGGATGCTAACTCAGGTTTGAGCATTAGGAGTAAAAAGCTTAAACTGAGCAATGGAAACTCTAGGTTTAAATGTCAGGATATATTTCCTAACAGTGATTTCTGTCAAGTTGTTGGATAATCCCAAAGGGAAGTGGTGGAAATCTCATACATAGAGATATTTCTCAAATTAGGTTTGGATGAAGGCAGCAGAGAATACATACTTGCAAAAAACAGTTGAACTAGATAATCTAGGAGTATTTTCCCATCTCTAAAGTGTGATTTATGCTATAAACACTGCCAGATCCTGCAAATTAATCTGTTGTACTAAAAGTGACTCAAACACGATTGCTTATATTTTTATACCCCTCATGATGTTAAACACTTGGCTTGCCAGAAAGAGTTGGAGTATCCAGGACACACTTTACTGTGAATGGATTTAATGAACCATAATTACTAGGCAATAAATCCATACAAGTGGGAAACATCTCAGGTCTTGTGCTGGATTATAGGAAAGGACAGGAACTGATGGTTTTGGGGGGTTACATTTTTGTGTGAACTTGGAAGGAATTAAAACACCAGTGCTACTTATGAAGGGCCAGTTAGGGCAGATGCCACAATATTATTCTTTACATTAACAGTAAAAAATGTATCTGCACAGCTATTTCTTGGATGGAAGCTAGCACAGAGACAGCTGGTTTTAATTACGCAAACAGATGCAATAGCTGAGCAATTACAACTTGATCATGAGCCCATGCAAGGCGAGGGGATCTTTAGCAGTCTGTGCTTAAACTGCTTGTGTTGGGCAGGATCAGACCCGCAGATGAGAAGAAATCTTGTGCTCACCACAGCAGTCCTAGGAAGCTGCTGGGAGTAAGACTTTTTCCCGTGGCAGGCTCCATTTGTGCACCAGCACACCTCGGTCTGATTTGGTGGTGGGTACAGGTCTTGGGGAACAACCAACTCAACTGTGATTCATTGGCTTTGTTGGAGTTTCTTCCTGCTTCCAATGTGGTAAACGACAGGAGAATATGACTAGGTGTATCTCTGGGCAATTCCCCAGAGATACCACTGTTTTGGGGAAGACTGCAACTATTTCTTGTGTGTTGCCAGGGGAGTTTGTTATTGATCATTACAATAATTGCTATCAGTGGTAATGGATTTATTACAATGCTCAAAAAGGGTTTCACATTACTACAGACACTGAAAAGAGATTTTGTTGCCTAAAAGAGTTTAAAATCCAAACTGAGATATGGATCTATTGATCTGTGACTCTTTTAGGCACAGATCACCACAGTACCAAAGCACGACCAGGCTTACCGTCCCACTGAAGGCAACTTTGGTTGTTTGTGGCAACATGAGTAGGGTTAAGCCCCTACAATCCGTGTCTCTCTATTCAGTGTCTTTAAGCATTATTCTCCTCTCCCTGTTCATTAAAGAGGATGTACAGGGTATCAACAGGAGAGCCACAGCTTCATCCGCATTTATATACATACATACACATATATACAGTACAGATTTTAAAAAGAGGTAATTATAAGCTCCCAGCTGTCCAAACTCAGCATTATCTTATTATCATCAGTCATGGGGCTGCAGTGGAACAAAGATCTAGCACTGCTGAGATGGACAAATATGAACTCATCGGAGGAAAGATGTGCACTTGTGCATTCAAGGAATTGTGCAAAACCCCAGTCTTTAACTGCTTGTCATAAAAAGCCACGGCTTCTGCAGGGGGTTCCTGTCATACACCGCTCCCCTCCCCCCTGCCATGGCAGAGCCTTTTCACTGCATCTAACTGAATTGAGAGGAAAGTCTTCTCCTAAGTCAGTTCAGCCCTCAGGCTCTCAATCTGACCCTGAAAATAGCAGCTCCAACCCATATGAGGTTGGGTCTTCTTGCCTTCTCACTCTGTTTAATATCACTGACAACTCTGTGTAGGAGGATTGTTCCTGGCATGTACAAGAGTACTTATGAAGCATTGCTCTGCTGATTAAAATATGTGCAAAACAAACAGTGTCAGGTCCTGCCCCCTCCCTCCCTCAGGGAAGTTTGCCTAGCCAGGATGGCCAGTGGAGACCCTCTGTGGCCTTTACTAGAGAGAAGCGAGAGTGGGAGACTTCAGAAAGCAGACACTGTCCTGTGGCTTTTAAGGCCACTTTGTAAAAGACTGACTCAAACTGCTCCCCTATCAACATGAGCGTGACTGTGCGGCCATCCCAAAGTGCTCTGATCTGGCAGTGTCTGGTTTGGTTTCTCTATGCCTCCATGACAGCAAATCATGCTGAAGTGGAGCTTGTCGGTGCAGGGTGAGAAAAGAAAAGGTGACCTAGCTGTTGGAGGAAAACATACAGGCTCCTGCCCTCAGGCTGGGCATTGAGCCTGCCATCTGGTTGTTAAAATTACAGCTGGGTCCCAGGTTGGCCAGGTTCCCTCCTTCCCCCAGCTGGACCTGACTCTGGGGGACATGCTGCCTGCATCTGGCTTGGAAGTGTTTCTTTTTCCTCCTCCTTCCCCTGTCCCTTCTAGTTCAGATCCACAAATCCCTCCCTGTGTGGTAAAGAAGGGGATGTGGGGATCTCCCAGGCCTCCCCTTCAGAGGTAGTTAGTATTGTTTTGACAGCCCTGCTCATTCCAGTCTTGTCTCATTCTGCACCCCCAGCTCCATGCTTCTCTTAGGCTGCTCCCTCTACTTCTCCCATGAGCAAAACACAGCAGGTATTCAATCTCCTTTTCCTTGTTGTATTCCTGTTTAAAATCTTCCCCTTATCACAAGTTCTTCTGCTGGTGTACTCATAAATTACGTTTGAACTACTGTTCTAAGCAAGAAGAAAGTGTCCTTATCTGTTTGCTAATGACTTCTGGCCATCCCAGACCAGCTCCAAGAGCTTTCTCAAAGAATTTGAGGATGCTCAGAAGTGTATAAGCAGGACGTGCTGAACACCATATAGGATTAGATCTGGTAGGAAATGGTATTGTGGAGGACTGACTAGGCTCCACATTTGCTTAGTCCTCTGCCATATGGTGTTGGGCAGACCTTAACCTTCATTCCTACCTTTGATGGGAATAATATGCAGCCCACTTCAAATTATAGTAGGGACCTCTTAATTCCTTCCAGAATGACACCCTTGCTTGCAAAGGTTTGAGTTTTATTACAGATCCTAGACCAACCTTTATCTCATAGCGTTTGATCACTGAATTTTTTCTTTGGCTAGATGCTTTTTCATTGCAACTCCCGCTGTGACTTTCCCAACACTGCCCTTTTTGTCAGTCTATATATTTTTCTGGTTGGAACCGTAGATCTCTGGATAAGCAGTATCAAGTATTGCTTTGAATATTGAGCAATTAGATGATCGAAAGCTCCTCCACAAATCCAATAAAACGGTCTCTGGTGCACATACAGTTATCAACAGTGCTTTGGTCCTTTGTTCCCTTTTGCTTTATTAACCCTGGCCCTGTGGGCATTGAGTAATAATCCAAATGATATCTGTGCTGCACGTACAGTGCATTCTGCTGGCCACTTCTACATAGCAAGACAACAGAACGGATTTCTGAAGCTGAGTTCTTGCAAACACATTTGCAACTTTAGCATAAGTTAGCTTATGCTTGCAAACATCCATGGTGCATGCATGACTATTTAGCCAAGAACTGGGCATGCACTCACACTAACCTAAATAGAG
>NW_009228193.1:0-28272 GCF_000690835.1 Fulmarus glacialis | reverse complement strand
AGCAGGAATATTCTGCACCCTCCCTAACAACTTTTATCTGCAATTAGGTTTTTAATCATTCATAAAGTGACTCTGAGTGAGACATGCCTCCTTCAAGTGAAATCTAGGGGATTTGTGCTTTCTTTTTCTGCAAGTGAGCAGGATGTTTTCCAAAGAGGGACTGACAGAATGGTACGGAAAAGAGATGTCTGACAGGGTAGGGCACACACTCTCATGCAGAAAAGCTTATTTCAGCATCGTGCAATGGGCTTTATTTTTACTTCTGATGGAGTCTTTGGGGCTTTGCTGGCTACATGACAGCAACATGAGAACAATATGTTACTCATCAAAAGCTACCTGGCACGACTACCTCAAAAAAGAATAGAGCAGCGAATAAATACAGCATAGAGGGAAGTGACGACAGCAGCCACATTTCAAATAGGTTAATCTTTGTTTAAATGGTGTTTTGATGAAGAAAGATTAAATGATGTGCTGGAAGTGGTGCAGTATGACTAATGAGAGAATTCACAGTTATAAGTGATAGGAGAGGAAATATCAGAAGGGATATAAACCATCAGGCATCCACACACTCGTGGATTGTCAGGAAAAAATTTTGCTGATTGGCAAAAGATATCACTGTTGGCTGTTTTTTTAATCTTCCTTTGAGACATTTCAGCCCATTAGAACTATCTCCAGAGGATCCAGAGATGAAAACTTGGGCCCAGAAGTGTCTTGCAGCAGCTCCAGGCTATGGCTGCATGAACGAGTTGGCCTGAGATAAATTGGGGCTAATTTCTGGCTTGTCTGTTCCTCCCCAGTAATAGCCCAGCTGCCCACTATGACACTGCAGAGGGTAGAAAGCAGCTTCCCGTGTTTTCATGGCCAAGGAAGCACACTGACATTTATCCAAGGGTATATCCAACTGCAGACTGGCTGCTCCTTGCAGGATGGCAAAGTCACGGTGAGTTGTTTGTATAGCTATGCTCAGGCAGGAGGGAACAGCAGGAACGTCATAGCCCCATTGATTTGGCAGGGGAGCTGAAGTTTTCAATTATATGATGAGTATTAATATTGTGTTGCAACTCTATGTGTATCTCCTCGTGAATTTTCCAGTATTTATTAGGCCTCTTAGGCTGGGTATGAGTCGTATTAGTGACACGTAATAATAATAATTAGTTCTACTTTTCAGAAAATAACACTGCAGCAGAAGAATGATCTGGCAGGTTCTTACCTCAGGGCTAGAACAAAATGAGTCCCCAGCAGCTCTCTAACCAAGAAGCTATACTGCCATAGTCCTTGAGATGAGTGAGGCTTTTTTCTTTCCAATAGTTTCAGTATTTGCACCACTCCACTGTTTCGGTCTTGGTGCTTTTTGGGCTAAATCAGTGTATAACAATGGAGAGGACCGAGGAAAGATTCTGTGAATGGCTCTGGACAGTGGCTTTGCATGCAGTGTTAGAGACAGTTTTGTTACGAGTTGTTGTTCAGCTAAATACCCTGAGGTCGCTGTCCACATCGACCAGTAAAGCTCAGCCCATTTCAGTGGGATATGGCAAAATTTGCAGCAAGGCTCCTTCCTTACTCATTACTCATATCCATGTCACTGTGCAGCACTGTTATTCACAGCTGTGTTGGTATTGGAAGTCCCTGGAGATACCACAGCACTAGGAAGACAGGGAGACAGCACCCGGCAGCTCAACCTGAGCCCTAACACCAATGCTGCAGGGACCACACACAAAACAAACCACCTTTGCTTTCTGGCAGAGATTTTGATCATTGATCCCTATGGCATTGGACACACAAAGGAAAATACTAATAACAGAAAAAATCTGGGAAGAGAGGGAAGAGGTCTCATGCACTTTTCAGTTCAATTGCTGTACTTGAAGCTTTATCCAAAATCTAATGGATCAATGGGAATCCTTCCAATAACTTCAGTTGGGGTTTTATAAGGCTTTAATTAATGACCTGGTTGCTATGATTGTGAATGTTCCTCTCATAGTACCACTGAGGGTTGTGCCTCCAAAAACGAATTAAGCAAACAGGGCTCCTTGATCAACATTTTGCAAATGGCAACAAATTAACTCACTTGGGAAGGATTTCATAGCAAAGGTTTGTCTCTAACTGTCTAAAAGCTTTCTATTATAAATGGAGAAAAAGCCATTTTTGACCCTGTTTATGGCTGAGTTCCAGCTGTATTAGGTTTAAGGCTAATTTTCTGATAAGAGGTAAGTGTTTAACGTTAAGACTAAAAATGTCCTAGGATTAAGGAGCTCTTTGGAGTTAATGTGAGTGTTTGGCACAGGGCTGCAAACTGCATCTGACTTGGAGGAGAAAGAACGTGCTCTAGTGTAAAAGGTTCAGGCTTCTTCTGTGGTTATTTTTTTTCCCTTTGGGCAAGGGTCTCAGTGGTGTGGTGTACCTATCCAGCTGCTACCCCTGATTCTCCAAGTTTCTTTTTTCTCCTTGTGCCTTTTGAGGAATCTGTCCCATCTCTCTTTTAACCATGCTGCTTATTTGCTCAAAAAATCCTCCCTTTGCTCTCCAGCACCCACCCCACGTCTCATCCCCAGTAGCCACAAAGTCAGCTATGTTCCTTAAAAGCCAGACAGGGTTTTAATAACAAACCAGCCAAGAGAGGCTGGTATTGAGTGGCAGCTTGTGGGTGCTCATGTACCTGCTTGCACCCACAAATAAGGCCCTGCAATCCCTGCCTTGTGCCAGAAAATAACTGGGTTTGAAACCGCAGGGCTGCAGACACAAAGACAGGGCTGTGGTCAGGACTGGGCTCAAAGAGCAGTGCCTAGCTGTGAGAACCTTACTTTGTTTATGACTGACTCTCTCTGGGCTGCTTTTAGTGATGTGGGATAAAAAATGATAGTATGTACTCTGTAGGAGTGTACATATATGTGTGCGTGTACGCTCAGAGACAGGCACATTTATAAACAAACCACAGAACACATGGCAATGCTTGAACACACTCCAGTGTGTCTATGGACATCTTGTTCTCTCTCTCCTTCTGTCCTTGAGGTATCAGGTTTCCTTGTTTACTGTCTGCCTCATTCAGGATTTGGAATTCCTAAAGAGCAGCAAAACACTATCATGTGACCGAAGACTTATTTCCAGGAAAAGCGGAAGAGGTTCTAGGAAAGGTCAGTCCTCACGTTCTCTCTTGATCCCGTCAAGAATACAGAATGAAGGAGATGAAGCCAATGTGAAGTCCCTGATCCTTTGTCTCTCTGTTGAGCCTGGGATGAGATCTAAAGTAAAATCTAATGCTTGAGGCAGAGTTCTTTACACTGATATTTTTCTCCTTCTTTAATGGTTTATTGACATTGGACATTTCACACAGAAACAGGATTCCTGCCTCCTGGTATGTCAGTCTTTCCAGTGGCTTCCTTGTCTTCTCAAGGGTTATTTTTGCATGTGCTGTCACAAGTGGCCATAACCCTGCCTGAGAGATCACTAACAAGACCATGGGACAGATCCAGGCAACAGTACATGTAGGGAGGACTACATTAACGTAGTAACAGAAAACAAATAAAGAGGAAAACACAAACAAAACCAACAGCCCCCAGGTCCCATATGCCAAAAGCATTGATGAGAGCATTTCTAAAGCTCTTCTCATTGAGCAAGAGCAGAACTAGTGAACCTTGATTATATGGGGTTATCTGGATGGGTGGTATCTGGGTCCATGGTCATGTGCTATAGCTTCCAAAGACCCTGCACTGTAACGAGTTGGCTGTGCCGCACAGGTCCCAGGAGCCTAGCATCTCTTTCCTTGTGATGGGGCCGTTTTGGCCTCTTCAGGCAGGAGGAGTCCTCAAGGACTTCGCCTTTTTAGATGCTGCAGCCATGGTTCCTGGCATTCTCAAGATGTTCCTGGTCCTGGATGAGATGGAGTATGAAGGATGAGCAAGGCTGAAACCTGCTGCTGACTTGTTCAGCCAAGAAGACAATGGGTGTGATGTAATGAAGTGCTAGAAAATGTAATGGAAATCCCTAGTTACCTATCCAATAGAAGACTGGAAGACAGTGCTCACAGGGTTAGCTTTTGGTATGAGCAAGGTAGCAGTTTCCTACAGTGGCTGTCTGATGGCTGCCCTGCCCTGCCCTGCCCTGCAAGTCCATGTTGGCTATTGCTGCTAGGAGGGAGGGACATGGTGTGAAGGACACTGGCTATTCCTGGGGAGCTGCTGCTGAATCTCTCCTAGAAGCTGCAGCCACTGCTTCCATCTCTCTGATCGGGCTGGCAGCAGCAGGAGAACCCTTAGGTGATGATAGATATTGAATCTTGTTCTGATAACATCATGGTCAACAGCAAAAATTCCCATTGTCTAGATTTTTGCCCTGCAGCTGTGTGTCTTTGCGCATTGAGGTGCTGGGTTTTCTGGTCTAGCTCCAACAAGAGCATGTAGAAACATGCTTCAGTTTTAGCAAGAATCCTGCAAAAAGTCTTACATGCTTAAGCCCTTTCTTAGACCCAGGCTCAAACTCTCAGCCCCAGGCAGGATCAAGCCTGTAATGATTCTCTAATTCTGCACAAATCTGCTGGAAAATACATTTGTCTGGAGACCTGCAGCAGGCTGAGGATTTAGAGCATTCCCCAGGCATCCTCCACTTGTGCAATCCACTCACACATCTATACAGGCCACCCGCACAAAGTCCCGTTGCGCTGTGTCAGTATTGCAAGGGTCATTGGTGAAGTTACGGGGCGGGGAAATATCAACAAATATGCAGTGAACACACTGCAGCTCTATTGCCATGAAGTGAGAGCAGTAGGTACTCTAGGCTCCATTGACTATTCCAACGCAAATCAATGTTGGATTATGGAGCAAATCCAAAATTTGGAGAAGCATTAAGGAAAATCAGTAACATCTGCACAGTCTTCATTCCTAAGGCACACTGACTATAAAACACAGGTGCCTATAAAATCTGGCACATGTTGCTATGTTATGAAAAGAAAACTCACGGCTACAGCATGGTAAATACCTACAGCACCTGGTGTGGAAGCTCAGTAATTTAACGAAATTCTGATTCACTGGCTAAAGTCTAGATTGTAATTTAAAATTAGCCATACTGCCTGAAATCAGGGCCTTAGCTCCTCTCACTGATAGTGGCCAGTAGTGGTTACCAAAAAGAGAAAAAGAAATGAGTATAGCTAGTCCTTCCAGTTACAGCCGGCAGCAACTTGGGGATCTTCTAAGCCAGATGTTCCTTGTGGGTCTTCAGGTTAATACCAGAGATCAGCCATGGGCTGATCCTCTTTTTAAACACAGTTATGCCTTTGGACTCATAACATCCTGCAGCAACCAGGTTCATGGGTCCATGAGACTCAGTGTAAGATATATTTGTGTGCTTGTTATAAATATATGTACTAGTATACTGTAGTATGTAGCATTTCTGTACGTTCTCCCTTACCCATGGACAACATCAGGCAATTGTTCCCCAGGTTCAAGTCCCTTGTATCAATCAGGCAGTGCAGAGGTATGCTCTGGTTCCTGTCAACATGCAGTCGTCTGGCCGCTGGACTCTTGGTTACTCTGAGTAGAGGTGTAATTTTGAAGAGAAAGTCCTGGACCGGCAAAGCTCTACCCCAGAAGGTGCCTGCCTTACTGTACTGTGTCAGAGTTTGTACTGAGTGAAGTCTTGGGCCATGCGATCTGTTTGCTAACCAGAAGGCTTATGTGCTGCCAGGCTGCAATTCCATGTCAGTTTGAATCAACAAGTCTGACTTCTATTTTCCTGAGATCTCATCTGAGCTGCTATCAGCTTGGATCCAACCTGGTGGATCAATGAAAGTTATGACGCTGTACAGATTTGTTTTTCAGTGGCATTGATAAGCTGGTGTTGCAAGATCCTCAGCTCAGACTCGGAGTCTGGCAAACTGAAGGTTGTGAAATTTCCAAAGGCGACAAGGGGTAAAAAAGCAAAAAAAAGCAAAAAACCACTCTCCCCTGTGTTGCAACTCTGAGTGCAATCAGTCGCAAACAATAATTCTCTCACTGGACACTCAGATTCATTTTAGTTGGTTCCATGGAAAGTCATTTCTATATATATCAGCTAGATGTCTGACCTGAGGGTTAAACCAAAGAGATCTGCTTGCAGAACAGTTGCGAATGCAAAATTCTGGCATGGCAGTCCAAGTTCTGCCCTCGACTAATACAGCTTGTCTCAAAATTGTGACCACGTTGAGCAATTGTGCAGGGGAAGGGAAGAACTTAACCATTCCGAAGAACATCTGTAAGCTAAAAACCAAGCAATGAGAACCACCAGAAATGGAAATACTTGATTAATGAGCAACACTTTAATGAAGATACTTGCTGTGAAACAGCTCTCAGGGCTGCACTGGTGCTTCAAAGCATTCTTCCTCATCTTCTTGGGCAGCTATGGTTTTAGCTGCTCTGTGCCATAGATAAATGAGAGGACCCAATTCCCCTTGCTCAGCATTTCAGCCTCTTTCTTTGACTCAAAGTGTGGGCTAGTGGCTGAAACATGAAAGTACTGTGTTTAATTGGATCTGATTGCCACGGCAACCTACTGAAGCAGCTCTGGTATTAGTGGCCACCAACACCTGAACATGACACAAAGTCAGAAAGAGTCTAGTAAGTATTCAGTGATGTTGGCTGGATTATGGCAGAGCAGAGAAGCCCTAGTCTTGAAGTGTGAAGGTGATGTATAGGCAGGGGACATGCAGGCAGTCCCTACCTCAATGAGCCTGGGTTTTTTTTTTTCCCAAAACACTCCCTTAAGAAAATTCAGAGGAAGGGGCCAAAGGGGAAGAACCAACACAATTTACACCTGGGAGTTGAGGAAAACAGCAGAAAAGCTCTAGGAAATCCTGCTCTAGCTCTTTCAATTTGGAAGAATGGATTCACAATGTGATTCCAAACTCCCAGAAATCCCCCAGAATATAGGCCAGAACAAAAATTATCTAATGTAATCCAGTCCCATCTAATCTAATTTCATTTCTCACTACTGTGAAATGGCCATAAAAACATCTAAGACATTTTTACTTCTTTTAAATGTTGACCATCTGCAGGATTATGTCACACATACCATTGCTATATGGACACTGTTCCTTAGTGGAATTATCATTTAACTGAACCGTAATATGTTGCAAGAGGAAATCCTTGTTAATGACAGTTACAGCCACGAGAAGCCTTGTGAATATTTTTACTAGGATCACTATAACAACAATAGGAATATGCCACGCTATGATGATCATTAAATTTTACCCACTGTGGAACTGCCATTGTGGGTGACCTTTCTTTCAGCAAGGGTGAAATGTAGCACGGAACAGGCTCCTGATTCAGCTTACCCATACCTCAATGGGCCTGTCTTCAGTGACCTTTCATATGCATGCAAGGAGAAGCTAAGATGATCCCCAACCTGACTCTGAAAGAGCAAGTCTAAGAGTAGGCCAAAGTCCTTCATACCTTTTAATGCAGTAAATAATGTTGCATGTGCAGTGTAGCAACCACTGAGAGTAGTGCTTAACACCTCAGGTAGTTTTCCATTTTTCCTTGACTAGTATCTTGATCATCAGACTTCTGTATTTGTAACTGATGTTACATTGGACTCTGAATATAAAGACTAATGACAAGAGAAAGTGGCAGTAATTTCTGACTCAACATTTTCATCAATAAAAAACAATCCTAAAATGACTGACACTGCATCAGCTAGGGCAAGAGTCTGACCCCTTTGTACTTAAGATACTGCTTTGAACCATAAAATCAAATGAGGTCATGTATATAGCAAGGTGCATGAGTAAAGGCATCACAATCTGACACGTGTCTTTAGTGAAGCGCATTGAAGTCCTCCAAAGGGAGGTGCAATAGAAGGGTGAAGTGTTAATAGTTCCTTTGACTTTTTATGACTCCTGTTTTGCAAAGAGTGATCATGTGCTGTTGTTTTGAACTTCACTCATGTTTGTTCTATTTCCTAGATCTGCCTTTGTGATGGCCGCTCCCAGAGTAATCAACCCTGAGGAAATTCATGTCTGGACTGATGAAGCTGAGTTTTATTCTCAGCTCCTCACTGAGAATACAAAAGTTTTTCTTCTACCTGCAGTTTTTTTCCAAAGCCTTCCTAATTTAAAGATCAGTGGATTAGTTCTGGCTTCTTTGGTGTCAGATCTTCCATGTCACCTGCATATATTCTATTACTTCTAGGATCCCAAAACCACACATGAAATGTGCCAGGTAAACTTTCTGTTGCCTGGCGTTTTGTGTACAGGGATACACAGGGTTTGTGTTTAAATTCTGAGCCAGGTGTACCAAGCCTGGATTTCAGTGAACCAAGATATGGACTATAGCAAAAAAATACTTAAGCCAGCAAGAGCCAAATCTGCAGCACCTCGTGATGTTGAGACAAAGGCACTAATCCCCTATACTGGGTTTGCTTTTTTAAGTGGGTACAATACCAGGTCAGTGTTAGGCTACTGCAGATGGCTTGTGTCCATACAGTGTGAGTACCTCTGTATTATACCTCCCCACATTTCCCATTTTGTGTGCAAAAATGTCTTGGGATGCTCTTCTGCTTGTTGAGGGGTACCCAAGGGATTGTGCTGAGTTCAGCCTGGTTTCTCTTCTTCCTTAATAATGGTCACAGAATGATATTTTAGTTCCAGAAAGAGAGTTCTTTAAACTCCACACGTCAGCTGAAGACTATGCCCTGCACAGAGAAAACAGTGTCAGGCAGACAGGAGGAGGTCTAGGGTTATGAAAATGGCCACTCAACATCATGGACCTCAAGAAAGCTCTGCGTTCCTGTGGAGACGGAGCTAACCTGCCTCCATACCAAAGCACTGAAGGCTGGCAGGGGCAGGAGCAGTCCGTGTTTGGATGCATGAAGACTCCACATTATGAAAACCTCCCAAAAACAATACAGAGGGAAAAAATAAAGTGTTTCAAAATTTGAGCCCAAAGGAAAAGCAAATTGACGTCTAACAAAAGACTGATTTTTCTTCTCCCGTAGAGAGGTGTCTGCCACTTACTCGAGCTGGCAAAGCAGTGTCTCAAAGGGCAATTTAACCAAGTTGCATAAGGCCTTGGCTGGGTGGCTGTAGAAATATAGGGCCTCTTATCTGAACGCTGGCCACAGCTGTTAGAGATCTTGAAGGAATTATCTCTGCGCCTGTCAAACGTCTGCTTTGTAAGCAAACAAAGAGGCTGAAACACTGGTGGTGCACATGACACACTGCAGCTCATGGGGCAGAGCCAGAAGGCAGCAAATGGGAACTTTTTAACCCTGGCATCAGAAACCTGATGTTCCATGAGTGACTCCGATGGATGGATAGGCCCTAATCCCTCTGCATTATATAGACCTGTGCCTTGTCATAGAAAAATAGCCAATGTAGTCCAAGCACTGATCTCAGTGTCTTTAGTAAGCCATAAATCATCTACAGCTCCCATGAATATTCTGGCATATAGCCTACAGAACTACATTTGTTTTCTCTCTCTCACCACCCAGGAATTATTCCATATAAATGTGGGTAGACCCAAAAGGGCTGATGCTAAAAATCAGGATGTGCATTGGAGCCCTTTGACATTAAATATCTTCTTCTTTTTCTGTCTTCCATCTCTTAGTCATCACTGTGTTTTTCCTCTACAATACAGTCACAGTGCTTCCTCTGTGAACCAAGCTAGCTGCCTTTCCGTATCTCTGGTAGTCTCTCCATTACCAACACCCCCACAACACATAGTAAATACTCTTTGAGAGCCTGGCCACAGGGAGTGTGGGATGCCTGTATATTGGGTAACCAGAATACTTTGTGTTCTCTAGTGTGTGTTTTTATGCTACCACCAGTCTCATAAAACCCCTTGATAACTGCCCATTGCTGTGACTCTGCACGTATGCATGTGGGTCCAGATCTGGTCCGTGTGCACCATAAACCTTCACTCTCCCAAAATGTAGATGCTGTGAGAGAATCTAGTCCAAATACGAGGACTGGCCACCATATGAGGATACTGATTTTGTGTTTTGTCCATTCAAGACTTTCCTTTTTGTGCTCTGTCAAAAACCACTGGCACGAAAAGGAGGATAGTGACAGTATGAATGGATAAACAACCAGATGAATGAATGTAAAGGGTTGTCTTGAGGTGTCTCTCATCTGTTTTTCCCCTGGCAGAGACCTTTAGGTGTTCCTGCAGTGTGTTCCTGAGCTGTTTATCCACGTCTCTTTGAAAATATCTTAGTTCAAAGTGACACAGCTTCACATTTTCTTTATATGTATAATCAAATGCAAACAATTAAGATTGCCTAACTGAACTCTGTGCCAACAGGTAACTACAGTTCAAAGGACCTTTTACTCAGTTAACAGGTTGGACAGCATTTCCTCCACACCCTTCCAACAAAGTTATGGTGTAACATCTAACAGAACTTTCCTGTCAAAATCTCCAGTTCTAGGGTGACATCTCAGGCCAACTGCCTGAGGCCCCAGGTCGTGAAGGACACTTCTGGGCTGAGTAGAAAATCAATGCACAAAATTCAATGTTCAGCTGAAAAAGTGGGAATGCATCCATTTCAGGCTTCATGCAAGACCACAAGGCTATTGCCAGTTCTGTGTGTGTCAGCTGGAAACTAACAAAGCAATATCACCTTGCAATGAAGACAATCTTATCAAGGAGTACCAACTAATTTCCATTCCAGTTATGTTGCTGCAATTTTTATCTCATTATTCTCAATGACACCGGGCAGAGGAGGTGTTAATATAAAGGAAGATTGTGTTTCTAGTTACAGCTTAACACTATGAAGCAGAGAGAGTGGGTTTTGTTCCAAGCTTTGCCATAGATCTGGGTTGCTTAACATACCTTTGCCTCAGGGCTTTTAATCTGCAAAGTGGTGTGAGCAGTTACGCTTAGTTGTGAATCTAAAATCATTACTATATTTAAAGTGCTTTTTCTGGAAGACAGAGCTGGTGCATAAATATCAGTGCAGTGCAGGTGGCTTGACTGTACTTGTCATAGGAGAGATCACCTCCAAGTGTCTGCTCAGATGCTGTATTTCGGAGATTCACATAGTTAAGTTTGTGCTCATCTTTCATGTGGATAGCTGGATTTAGTTTAGCTAGGGCTAGAGGTAGTATTTGGCTAGACAGGTGTCTCACTGTCTGAATGAAATCTGAATCTTCAAAGAAAGGAGAGCAGCAGGAACGGACTCAGCCAAGGACTGGCTCAACTCTCAGGTTCAAATCCAATAAAGTTAATAGAAATCACATGGCTTTCTTGCCATCTGGCAACCAGTTGAGGGCTTGTGTGCATTGTATTGGTGAATTTTACTACCAAGTTACAGGACAAGTGACTTCATCAACTCTAAGGACAAACTGGGAACAGTGAAGAAAACTGAGTAAACTGTATCAACCTAGTGCAGAGGTTTGGTACTTTAAAGGAGTGATGTGTGAGAAGAATGAATTAAGTCTTAGTCTTACAGCTCCCTTTTTTGTCAGAGGAAGATAGACTTTACAGCAGATGAACACCAAGGCTTCTTCCTGGGAAATCAAGTAGGTCAAAATCTTCTATCAGCTCTGTGGTCCTTTCCATGAAACTGGATGATGGTTCTGATGCATCAGGAAAACTCACAGTTCTAACCACACATTTTCTTTGGTTTGTTTGAGAAGACAGGTTAACCTCCCTTTTTGAAAAAAGTTTCTTTTGTCTTCATACTCACAGAAAAGATGGATGTGAATACAAGGGAGAGGTAAAGGGATGGTTTGCCAGCATGGCCAGGGCACCTGCAGGGTGTAAAAATGTCCAGTGACTCATGGATGTGCAGTGATATTATAAAACCTGCACTAACTGTGTGCAGGCTTCAGAAAGGTTTTTACCCCTGAAGAGCCTGAGCTGGAGTTCTGACACCATTCAGCTCTGGCTTTGTATCACCTCATGGTTTTCAAACTGATGTTATGCCTCAGCTGGTGGCCATTTTACAGTAGCCTGTGGCTTCTTGTGTACTGCAAAGTACAAGCCCTGTAATTTCTGAAATACCCTGCTAATTTGAAAATAGATCCCGAGGCACACTGCATTCTACCAGGAGGAGAAAGGGGGTTCCAGATTTCTGCCCACCCCAGTCTTATCCCTGAGGAGAGCTCTCATTTCTCCACAGGCTCCAGGTCCTGCTTGTAAAAAGTGACGAGGGACCAGTGTGCTTTTCTCAGCGGGCAATTAATTAACAGCATTGGGTGAAACACTGGGAGGAAGGTGGCTATTTTCCATCAATTTCTCATTTTTCCTCTTCCCTCAGCACAGCTGAGGACTCCCTGAAGGGTGCCGCCAGGCAGGGAGGCTGCACTGGTCAGGGACTGTGATTGGCTGAAAGTGCCCCATGTGACCAGGGAAGCCATTTTAGCTGATGGGGCTTGAGCTTAGCTGGAGGTTTGCATGTCCTTTGGTCAGCAGTGGTGTGTGGGCTCAGTTTGCAGGTGTGTATGTTAGGAGCAGCTGTGTTAAACTGTAGTTACTATAGGAACAAGCAGTCTGGCTGATCTGGAGGTAGGAGAAGTGAAGCACTGGCCTTGTCTCCTCATCCCAGAAGGCACCGGAGGAGAGTCCTGTCCAGGTGGAGCCTGCAGGGCTTGGTGGGGAAGCACCCAGAGCAGTAGGTAAGGCTCTGCATGCCTTTTGGGTTTATTTGTTTGCATAGTGTTGGCTTGCTGGTGCAAAAACTGATTACAGCATGTGTGTGGGAGCATATGCTTGCTTTACCCTTTAGGTGTATTTGGAGAACTGGATCGGGCCATCCGTATTTGGAGCTCCTGGCATGTATTTCTGTGGTGTTTGGTTGCTTTCTTTTGACTACACTTGTTCTATCCATCTTAGTTTCCTGTTTGTCTCCACTTACCTGGAAACTTGTAATGCCTCTTTTTGTTGTTACAACAACTCATTTTATGTAGGGAGGTGTGTTTGTGTTGTTCTCTGGCTGGAAGAAACTGAAGTATCGAAAGGTCGGCTAATATAACTGATGTCAAGAGAAAGGCCTAGCTGCAGTGTGCATGTGTTTCCTAATGCCTAGGCACAGTCCTGGAGCTGCTTTTGATTCTCCACATTGGATTTATGCATCTCTTTACGTTTCACTTTGAGTTTGTGGTCATAGAAGCAGAACTTGGCAGATGCAGCTGGCGTGGTTCTTCCATATGAAATTTCAGGGTGGGGAGAGAATTTCTTGGCATTTTCAGGTGGAACTGGATGTCCCAAGCCAAGGTTGAAGTTCCTGGAGTTGCAAGAAAAATGTCAGACCTCTTGCATGAAACCAAGCAGTAAATCATGGGCAGTGTGTCAGGTTAAAACAAGAAAAGAGGCCCCCAAACCCACTGTTATCCACATTCCGTCAGTGTTAGCAAATAAGAATTAAACTCGTGATTGTGTAACTGGGGAAACTGAGTCAGGGAGTGACCAAGACCACACATGAAATCATTGAAAGACCTTGGAGTGTCATCTAAGGATTCTGGGTGTGACTTCTGGTTAGAATTAATGATTTTGGGTGTCTCAGTGTGAGAACTTTAATAGAGCTTGGTGTATGTGTGTGTGTTTTGTTGGTTGTGGGTTGTTGTTTTTTTTTCTTTTTTCCTTTTTCTTTTTTTTCTTTTTTTTTTGTGTTGTCCCTGTCTGTGTCCCCCCTGCTGTCCTGCTCCCTCTTCCCACCCTAGATGTTCACTTCTGTCTATAAGATATAAGGTACCTTTCCAGTGCACAATTTTGGGTGCTGTAAAAGTGAATTGTATGGAATAATATGTGCTTTTGAAAAACCCTCACCTTGCATCCACCTTCTTCCTTCAGTAAGAAAGACTATCTATGGGAAATAGTTCCACCTACATGTACCCTGAAGCTAGAGCCTAATGCAGAGAAACCTACTTAGCTTTTGTCTGCTGTAGTACACAGGTGAGACTGGGCTTCCAAGCTTACCGTTTCTAAAATGACTTACCATTTCTAAAATACGAAAGGCTTATGCAAGGAACAGCAGATGTAGCTACAAACCTGCCAGAATGTATCTTTCTCTGTGTGACTGGTGCATGTTGTTGAAACTAGGGTCTCACTTTAAGGAAACAGCAGATGGGACTGTGAGAGGGACAAAGAAAAGTTAAACCTTAGCGTGTTTGGCATGTTAATGTGGTCCCTGAGAGCTCTAAAGACACTATCCCAGAGGTGTGTGTTGGTTAGCAGTTTTGGCTTGCCACAGGTAGTAGGAGGCTGCACTTATGAAGAACTAAATGTACAAGTTTATTAAAACACCAGTAGCCTGATGTCTTTCTCCAGGATAAATTTCTTGTCTTCTTTCATCACACTTTATAGAGCATGTTGAGACACAATTGAGAACACTCTGTTGTTCTTGTTCGGAAGCAGGGAGTGTTCCTGTGAATGGGAAAGCTCCATTTGGATTAATCATGGGTGATTAGGCATCTAATGGTCTCTGAAGCTCTTTAGATCTGAGGTCCACAGCAATAGTTGATGCAAAAATAGCGTGTGTGTGTGACAGTGAGTAAGGACTGGCATGCAAGGGCATGTGTACAGTCCTGTCTATAGGCATGTATATGAGTTCTATTTTCCTAGCCTTGCAATTTCATACTTTGACCAGGTTATGTCTCGCTGCTGTCTGCATGCTCACTTATTCTTGTCCTCAAAATCAGGGTTAGGCAGCATTTTCTGACCTTTTTTGGGAATTGTGAGGAACTACAGAGTTGTCAGGAGAGTGTGTGTGTGCGCCTGTGTGTGTAGAAATAATATCAGTAAAATCATCACCCAAGAGGGAAGATTGAAACTCACAGATTTTTTTTTTTTTGTTTTGTGCTTGGTTTTTGTGAGCAAAAAATTGATGCATTAAAAAAATTAACCAGTGGTGGGAATATGATAAGTGAAATCTGTGTTTGCTCTGTGTGTCTATGTATTTGGGTGGGTGATTTTAAGTGGTGGGAGGAGAAAACACACTGAACCATCCCTTTTTAGAAGTGTCCCAATGCCTGTTTCAGATCTAGGCCTGCTTACTGATCTATTTAGTCCTTCCTCTGGGGAGTTTCATGGAAGGTCTCAATTTCTGCAGGCCATCTCTCTCTATGCTGCTCCACATGCTTGTTGTGAGGGAGAAAGATCTTGTTGTCAAGATGTCTAAAAATCCATTTCAAAGTGGAGCAAAAAGCATGAGATGTCTTTTTGTTCTGCATTTGTACAGCTTCTGCTCAGCAGGACTGCTCATGACTGAGATCCTTGATCTCTATATCAGTATGGAAAACTAGTAAAATAAGCTGCTACCTGGGGCAGGCCAAATTCCTAAATCTGACCAATGTGAAAAAGCAAGGCTCTCTAAAAGCCAAATAGGCCATCTGTCAACATATTATGCTAGGTTTCTGGAAGACCAGCAATACAACTCAAATTGTGAGATTGTCTAAAATGTTGTATAGAGAATAGTTCGTGATGTGAAACTTTTAAGTTGTGATGAAGCCGCAAAAAATCCTGCTGTGTAAGTCATGCTGTCTGGGGAGGGAGCAATCAGACAATAGCAGTTCACCTGACTCCCCAGACCAGCCTACTAATGACACTTGACATATCGCAGGGCCAGGCACTTGAGGCGAGACTGATGCATTTTAAAAGCCTACATAGGCTAGTATGTTGCAGTCAGCTTTTATTCATGTTCTTGGAAGGTACCTCTCACAAAAGTATCTTTACCGAGACTCGCTTTAACATGGTGAGTCCCTGTTGTAATGATTCATATGAAGGAAGGCATAGATCCTTTATCTTCTCTGAATACTTGTTTGCATCCTGATGACTTTTAAGAATGAATAGATATGGGGTGATTAAAGCTTAGCCCAGGCTGAGTGGGTTGGAAGAAGGAGATATTGCGAAATGAATGCTGTGCTATTAATTGCTGAGCAGATGCCTTCCAGGTTGTAAAAACAATCTTTTTGCAAGGCTGCCTCTGGGAGGCAAGTTGCAGCTGAATAGATTCCAGCCTGACAAGAGTGAGAAGGTGGCCACAGCACTTGCTTAAAGTTGCTGCTTCAATACCTGAGCTGAGATTAGGAATGCTCCAGGCTTGCGTTCTCCAGCTGAATGGTTGTCCTTCCCTAGTTCCCATTTGTGCGAATAGGGGCTTAACCCTTTGGCTTTTTTGCTGTAACATGTACTATTTTATACCAACACTTGTTTAAGTGCCCCAGGTGGATGCAGGTAGAAATGGAAAGCTCTTCAGACTGCAGTTTCTTCCCCTGAAGTAGAGAACCAGATTAAACTGGTCTTGCAGATCCATCCAGTGTGGCATTGCCCTTTACCGACAGGTTTTTTTCCTGCAGTTTCTACTCCAATTGTGTGACCTTATTCTGCTGACTTCTGTCTTGTGGAGGGAGGTACTTCCCAGCCTACACTCCAGTGAGAGGCCACGGCCTTGGGCCCTGATTCTGCAGATGGGAGTGTCCTTACCCTAGTTTCCATGAGTGTGCTACAGAAACGTGCTGGTTTCTGTACTAAAGTTAAGTACACACGTGTGTATGTGCGTGGAATTGGGGCCTGAGAGAACAGAAGCAGAATGTTCCAGAGAGTGTGTGCTTCTCACTTTTAACCCTCTGATGTGTATGTGCTTTGAATTTGTTCTTGACATGCATTCACTTTGCTGTATCTGCTTGGGAGTCCTTTTTGCAAGGAAGAGAAGGAAGGAGGACAGAAATGTTTTACTCTTAGGTTATGATAGTTGCTTTTGACAGGGAGTGGGATCGGTTGCTAATTTGACAAGGTAATCGTCTCTGTCTGACAGGGTCTTGTCCAAGCATCTCTTGGTGTGTAAGGGATTTATGGGCACAGATCTTCAATGTCAGCAAAATAGTGGGTCTCTTGGGGACACCTTGGATGGCTAATGAAGGGGCCTCCCAAGTCCTGTCTGAAGGAAATTCAGGAAGGCATGGAGCCAGTGTCATTCTGCAGTGTGAGAGGTTTTGAGAAGTATGTATGTGGCTGTCTTGTGTAGGTGCCAAATGGATTTCATGGGTGTAGAGAGACTGTGTGCTCAGGGTCCACACCTCAAAATGTTTCTGGAGCTGCAAAAACGACTGAAGGAAAGCTTAGGGGTCTAGGATGAAGTTCTGAAATGGAAGACTGGCTTTCCGTACAGTTTTGTAGATTGGGAAGTGTATAGGTGCTGATAGTGCCCTGGTTTTTTTAGTGGCCTTTGTTGTGTTTTGGTTTTTTGGTTTAAAGCTTTTGCATATGGAGTCATAAATCACAGTGAGTCATACCTCAAAAACACCAGAAAATTAAAAATTAAAAACAATGCATTTATTTTTGTGCATTCTATTCTTTCCTTTGATTTCGCGATTTCTGAGTGACTGAAGTCTGCATTACTACTGTTGCAAAGATGACAATTGTCACCACTAGCTACAGCAATCGGGTATCTGCTACTCATCAGGTCTTCCTTGACGCATTGGTGAGGGCTAACTGTGTACCTGCAGGGTGATTCAGCCTGTACAAAGATCTTTGGTGAAATAACATCTGGATGTGTCTGGCTATCTCTGTAGGCAATGGGCAACAGTTATCACAGTCCCTGAGTTAGGATCATGTGGTAGAGATCAGACCATACCCCACGAAGATCCATCTTCTCATCAGTGCTTGTTGCCAGCGGGCACCTTTTCATCAGGAACATCCTGGGGTAGTGGTGTCCAAGCCTTTTTCAGAAATGGTGGTTTCCAGCTATTCCTGTTCCTGCTTTGATCTTCGACCTTGTCCTGTGTCAGGCAAGGTTTCTTGAGACTAACTGTACTCTGTGCTGACTAATGGGTTGAGAGGTGATTATAGACTTAAACTGACAATATCCTCAAGCTGTGGGAAATCCTCTTTAATGCAATGGCATGCTGAAGTGTGGTACGTGTTTGATAGAATATCATATAACTCTTTGGTGTCTGACTGGATTTTTTTGCTGCTTGCTTCCAGTAATACTGGACAACTTGTGTTGTCTTGGCTTTTAGAGGAAGTAAGTGCCTATGGAAGGCATTGATGCTGTGGAGACTTGAAGACAGACTTGCATTGCAAAGTTCAGCAGTCTCCGGCAGTCTGAGAGGTGGCAAAGCTAGCGCAGACCACTCTGGGAAAGGGGAGTGACCGTGATGCTTAGATCTGGTTGCAAATACTTCTTTCCCCAAATTTGGGGATTTAGATCCAGTTCAGATTGAGCTATAGCAGCTCACAGAAGACAGACAGTACGGTTCCCTGCACCAGAAGCATCCATTGCTCCTCTTTGAAGCCTGGCAGAAAGTATCATTATGCTGTGGCAATCCCAGGCATTAGCACTGAGGATAAGGAAACAAATACCTAGAAGGGAGGGAGCTTTCAGTTACTTTCATGTTAAATTGTTTCCTGTGGGGTTTTTAACATACAGTGTTTATGGCAGAAACCTGTGACCTAGAGATAGACACCTAATTCAGAGCCCACATTGTGTCACTGCTGTTGAGGATGCAGCAGAGTCACCTGGCTGGGCAAGAATGTGTGATGAGCTCTTCTCCCCATCTCCTGCAGTTACGTGCCTGTGTGCGCTCGTGCCGCAGAAGCGGCCAGAAGCCCTTCCCACTGCAGAGCATCTGTCATCATGTGTTTAAAATAATCTGAAGCTAAATGGGAGCATTCACTTTCCCTTCCTCTCCAGCCGGAGCCCAGAACAGGCAGCAGAGTCTGCTTTAACTTGCAAGTAAATTGTGCAAGATCTTGGCAATGAAAGCATGTTGCGTGTGTCTCTAGAGCTGGGGAGCTGTTGCAGGAAGGGGTCAGGGGACCCTATGCAGGACTGTGAAAGATGCCAACATAAAAGCCCAGCCTGCATTGCCAAATTACAACTCCTGGGGTGATGGAAGGGAGTACTTGTAGGAGCACTGACCTTTGGATCTGCTTTCCTTGTAATGTGCTATGTCCAACCACAAGTCTTTAAATTATGTAGAGGAGTAATTTTCCCAAACAGTACACTTCTGTTTTCCAGTGACGCATAAAGGCGAGGTAAATGGTAAGAAATAAAACGTGCTTAATTTAATGGGGACGACAGCAAGACAGATGGCTGATGGTGGATCACTTACTGCAGGCCTGAGAATGCCAGCTTCGGGGTGGAGATGAGCACTGAGAAAGTGCTTAATTAATCTCACTGGAGGCCAGTGAGCTGCTTGTGCTCACGCTCACTCATGAGCTGCTGTGGGAACTCAACTGCATTTGTGAATGTGTGTTGTCTCTGAGGATGCCTGTACGGGAATGATTGTTCTTCATATAAACACCTTTCCTCTCAGGCAAACAAAACAATCTGTGCTTAGACAAGTATTTGCAATTCTCCCATTTTGTAATTCATTTTTCAAAAAACATTGTTATTCAGCTGTGGAGAAGAAATAATGCCATCCACCCACAAATAAAGGGCAGCAAACAGTCCATGATCTCTTCAGGCTAAAAACTGTTTTTCCAAAAAGTTTGGCAGCTACTTTCAAATAACAGAGATCTTCACAAAAGCATGGACTGGGTGATGATTGGTGTGGGGTGTTTGGGATTTTTTTTTTTTCAGCCTGCTGTCCTTGTACCCCTTAACCTGCATGCATGCTGTACCCTGCCCTTTATGCGCATGTCTCTAAAACATAGGGCTATTGCACATAAACGGCATATGCTTAAGTGGCTGGGACAAGTAAAGGTAATGATTTCTTTTAAGGCAGGGAGAGAGCTGGTAGGAGTTGCCCTTGATCTGTCTCTCTTGTACCAGTGGAGATGAAATTTTCTGATTCCTCCTGGATATAGGACTGGGAGAAGGACTCATCAGATACCTATATTAATTTACTTGGGCTATGTATAGTGCAAGACAGCAACACCAATGTGACAAGATAGTCCAGGAAAGCTGATCATAGATGACAGTCTGTGCTATCCCCTTACTGATCTATGTGCTGCAGTCCACACCATTGCAGCTAGTGCCTGTCTTGTCTGAATTCCTGTGTACAGATCTGCAGGTGAAGTGCCTCCCAGCATGGTCTGCCTTCCAATGCACCCATTATTTCTGGTCACGTTATGCATATAATCAAATAGCTTGTCTCTTGCTGCTTTTTTCCCCCTAAATAAAATGAGGAAATTTCCTGTTAATCGTAGCAAAGTCCAGCAAGACCTTCCCAAAACTACCTGTCTCCTTGGCTTTTATCTATATTTCTAGTGCGTCTACAGAGAATTGTTAACTGAGTTGGATCCTAATTCATTAGGTGCAACCCTTTGTATTGCTACTTGCTACTGAAGTCTTTGCACTGCTTGGAAGTCTAGGCCTGTTTTGAATGATGGAAGATTTTGAGCTGGGTTTAGTGTAGGTGCAAGTTTCACATGGAGATGGGAGGGGAATATATTGTATGATTTTTTTTTTTTTGTACTTCAGAAGCAAAATGACCACATACAACTTGAAGATAATTTAACTGGGGTTTGCAAGAACTGTATTGTCTTGGGTGGGAGCCAGGATTTCTGCAAGGAGCTCAGTAGACTATAGCTGTTCAGTTCACCTGGGGGATGTTGTAGGAATTTGGTTTTGATTGGTAAAGCTAGTCCAAGTAATGCCTGCTCCTCTCCCATAGCGCTCTTGCTGGCTTGTGCCAGTGTGACAGTTTGTAGGGCCTCAGTGTAAATCTGATTATGGAAATGAACCAGTCTAAGAAAGGGGAAAAAGGTATTAGGCATGAAGGGCAAGACTGTCTTCAGCAGCAAAGGCAGTTTATGAAACTGTTTGCAGAACTTAGTGGCACCTGGAGTGGTGGTACTTCACCTCATTCTGAAAATTTAGGGTGTTTTATTCCATACAAAGAGGTAATAAAGTAAATTCTTGTAGTAGAGTCTAGGAAATTGGTGAAAGCACCTCAGGGCTTGGCAGCACCAGACTCCAGACTTCTGTTTGAAGATGCTGCATGTTTGGTTTTTTTTTTAATAGCAGTTTATTCTGTATTGTAGCCTGCTGCAAGGGACAGATTGTTAGCCAAAGAGTTATCAGTCTTGAATCTGGGAGTGGATTCAACCCAGACTGGTCCGTTCTTAAAGGTGACAAACACCAACTGGTAGATAAAAATCTCTCCTGGATGGGCTTGTATCCTTGCTGTCTCCCAAGGGAGATGTGTATATGCTACCTACTTCCTACTTAGCACAACTGATGGGAACTTATGCAGGGGTTTCTGCTAATTTCACTTAGCTAAAGACCTTCCTGCACTCTGCAAAGGAAAGTAAATTGGTGGCAAGAGCAGTGTATCGTATACTGCATAGGTCTCCTTGCTGAATCTGAGTCAGCTAAGGAATAACAGCTCTGTGGCCACATGAGGGGCGGGATTCCTCATGGTGCTGGCACTCTGCTCAGAGCAAAGGATTTCCCTTAGAGCTAGGGCAAGCAGACAAGTTTATGCAGAACTTCATGCATGCATCAGAAGGTATAATTCTCTTTCAGGTGATCTGCTTTCATAGTGAATTCTTCTGGGCTCTTCCTTAAGCTGTTGCACTCACTGGCTTTGGATAAAGGATGATGGTTTCAGACTCGCAGACATCAGACAGGAATGCTGATTTATCTTTTCTACCTCAGCACAAGGAATCAGCCAAGGGGGAATGATATGTGAGACACTTTCAAAGACCAAAAAAAAAAGCAGCTGAAATAGGATTATGGCCCATGCTTCTTTTCCCTGTCTCCCTCCCACTTCTTAAGGTTGAAACCGTGACCTCCTTGAAGGCAAGAAGGCTTTAACACCAGAACTGAATTCTTAATCTGGGGAGAGTTATATTCTGAGGAATACTTTCTGTGCACAGTTCCAAGACTAAATCTTTGCTGGTATAAATTAACACAACTACACTAACTGGCCGTGACCCAGTTCAGACTTGCATGCATCTCCCCTCTCCTCCTTTTACACATTGCTATATCTCAATCTTACCAGATCTGTCACTGCCCAGTGACAGAGAGAAAGAAGTCAAATGATAGAGGGATGTTTCTGTAGTGGCCATTTGAGTGCTGAACATGAGAAGCTTCTCTGACCGTTTCAAAATCAAAGGAACTTACTTTGTAGCATCTGTCATTGATTATGCCGTGCGTTCTTCGCAGCCCTTAAAATGTAAAGTGTATTGGCCACAGTAATTTATTGCCTGTACCAGGAATTACATAGCAAACTGCTGCTGGAATTAGAGTGGAGTTCTATGCGCTGTGTTGTACTATGGAGTACTGTGTACTATACAATAGATTACTTAACACTCCTGTTTAGCAATATCTGATTGAGCAATAAGATGCAAAGCAGCGCATGATGAGATCACTTCACGTATGGTTTAAAAACTTCTAAAGCTATAAGACAAAGCGGGTATCTTTTATATTTAGAGTGACCTGAGTCATTCTAAATAGTGCTGACTACCCACATACCAGAACTCTTGTCATATTATAGAGATTACTGAATCAGGACTTGCCTGTGGATACCCTTGTCTGTGTGAGTAATTGTGCTGAAGCTAATAATACTTGTTAATAAAGTACAACTTCTGGGAATTGGGTCAGATCAGGCCATTGTAGCATGTATTGTACCATAACATATTGTTCCATTAAACATAGCTTACACTGATAGCTTTCAGTGCTGTAATAGCTGTGATTAGTGGCAGCTCTTCTCCCATATAAACATCTGTCTTTCCCATGTATATTTTCTGGATAATTCTTCTGTTGTGACACTCCAGAGTGTCTCATGTGAGAGGTGTTCTGCCACTTCTGAGCCAGAGAGATGTGGGAAAACATGCTGAAAAAGCACCTTTATGTTAACACAGTAGGAAAGTGTCTCTGCATATGACGCAAAGGTCAAAACTTTAAATCTTTAGACTTAATGAACTGAGATGTTAATAAGCAACCAAAAGGTGGTAAAGTCTGATAGGAGAAAGTATAGTACAGATGAGGCTAGAAGCAAATAAAATATTTGTTCATATGCATAAAGCTCTGCTCTGAAGTTTTTAATGCTGCAATCGCCAGCAGCAGAATGAAGTTGCATAACTAGTCCTGTCCTGCTCAGGTATGCGTGCCTTGGACGAGGTACCAACCACCCTGATGTCCCCTTGACTTCAGCGTGTCCTGGCTCAGGACCTTCCATCCTTCATTCTGTTTGGTGAAGGCTCAGCCCTGCAGAAAGAGATGCCAAAGTGCCTCTTCAGTGCAGAGAGGTTTGGGGTCCTTCTCAAACTCATAAGAAACGTTTGTGCTAGGGGGTGAAACAGGAAGGTTTTTGTTATGCTGTTTTGCCATGTGTTAGTTGTAACCCTGCTGGATTTCTGCTGAAATGTGTGGTTGGATCTCAGTTTGCCTCATGTGTCTCCGCATATTCCAACTTCCCTTGATGAAAGTAGGCTCCAAGAGTGCTCATTGCCTGAATCTTGCATTCAGTCAGATGCAGGTGTATTTTAAAAGCCTGAGGCCAGATTCTGCTTTGATGTGAAGCTCTGTAGCTCAGAATAGCTCAGCTGATTATCAAAGTGGCTGAGACCAAAGCTGTTGTGCATAGAGCAGTGAGCAAAGGGGTTAGAGGAGCAACTAGCCGCTCTGAGAGGGCCAGATGTCGTTGTGACCTTGCTTGATCATTATTGTATATAAGTGGCTTTTGTCAGACAAATCAAGTCAAACACTGACATATAACCAACAGCTGAGAAATCACACCCAGTGTTTGCTTAACCTGTTGCTTTGGGGGTCTGCCTCAGAGTTGTCTCACTCCTCTGAAATGAATACTGTTAAGGTCAAATTATTTAGCTCTTAGTTCCTGCTTGGTAATTTTGACCTGTTTGCAGTTGTCATGAGGCTTGCTTCAGTGCTCCTTTGAATTTCTTGATAACCAAAGTGATATGTATGCATCACAGACAGAAGAGGCAAGGGAAACTGTAAAGATGATAGAAATTTATGTCAGAGCATATTAAGAGAGGAAGCAGATGATTTTCTGTTGCATATGCAACTTCCTGAGGTTACCTTGCGTAGTGTGCAGTGCAAGGGAGGGGAAAAACGTGCTGAACTGGGTCATAAAGTCTGCTTTGTCATGAGCTTGCATTATGGCTGGCTGACGTTCAGATTCTTGCAGTATGTAGAGCCTTTGTAGCCACTGAGAAGTAGGGCTTGCCTACTGAACTACTGTGTGCAAAGCATTTCAGAGACACAAAATTCTCTATAATTGTTTGTAGTAATAGGTTGTGTACTGTGACATTTGTTTGCTGCTCCTCTTTCTGATTTTTCCTTTGATTCTTGGCCTATAGTTTAATAAACTCAACAAACTTCCCTTCCTAGCTTCTTCTAATTGAAATTGGTGAGGCAAAATTGCTTGCAAGAAGTAGTGCTGCCTTGCGCAAATCTAGTCTTCCCACTGTGTTCATTACTCTCCATTCCCATGTCTTGACCCCTTCAACTAAACATGTTCCTCCATTTCTCCACAGAGCCTTGATGCCTTCTAGCCTGCTTTTCTCCTTAACAGGTACTGAACAGACAAAGCTAGAATCTTGCCTTAATCTGATCAGGGAGATGGTGAAATGTTTAATAGCCATTTACAGACTCTCTGAAAGGCATTAGTATCCAGACAGAGGAAAAGGATTGCTCAAGGAGCAGCCAAGATCAAGGCTATAACTTGGAGGAGTTAGGTAAAAATAAATTGAGCAATGGAAAATGAAGGATGTATATCTAGAAAAAATTTTCCTGGCAGTTAACTCCTTGAGGTTGTTAGCATTTCCCAAGGGGTAAGATGAACTTGGTTAAACTAGATGCGTACCTAGGACCAGGCTGTAAAGCTATGATCCAAGAATGAAGTTTTCCAGAGTCTAAGTGCTTGAGTCTAGGCGATTGGCTTAGATCTTGCTCTTCAAGACTGGACATGAATTGTTTTTTTTATTTTTTTTTCCAGGCAGCACATTCCCAGTGCTGTGTTACTGCTGCAGTGGGCTGAATGACAGAGGGAGGAGGGTGTCCTGTTGAATTTCTACCTTCTCTTTCATTTCCCAAACCTGATACAACCCTAAAATAAGAGATCTCAAAGGGACAGGGTGGTAATGAGAACTTAAACTGCTTCTCCATAGACTTGAGACTATTGTTCATATGCCTCCTTTTGTGAGTAAAAAGGCACATCAGCTTTTCCAAGATGAAAATACAATGTAAACTTTCTAGCCAAAGTAACTCGATGATAAACCAGTACCTGGTCCTTGCTATATTTTTGTATTTGCAATTGGTAACGTAACAGCATGACAGTTACCCAAAAGTTCAAAAAAATGCAGCCTTTTCTGTAGCAAAGACAGGAATCTGTAGGCAGAAATCGCCTGATTTCTCTGGGAGGCTGCTGCATTAGGTCCTGTTTTGTGGTTTCTTGGAGAAATAGTAGGATGGGAGGGAATTTGAGCCCAAGACAAGACTGCATTCTCCTTCAAATGGTTATGTATAGCTCAACTGTCAGCAAAATCATCAGCTTGCTACTGAGAAGATGTATCAGTGTGCATTTCCCCTGTAGCCAGTGGTGTTATCTCTGATGTCCAGCTCAGGGGCTCTATTTTTCTAGATGATATGATTTCGCAGTGGTCTCCCTTGGAATTGCAACCAGCCAAGAGGAAACCAAGACTCTGACCATCTTTTCTAGTGATGGGAGATGCTGATTAGTCCCTCTAGGATGTGACCTTAGAAAGGGAGAGATTGAAGCCAGCTAAGATAGCAATAAAGAATTTGATTCCTCGGTTCTCAAACCAAAATTGAAGCTGGCACTGCCTTCCCCAGTGTCTGATATTTGCAAATGCATATTTTGAGAACTGGCCTCAAGCTGTGTCTGTGGGCTGGCAGGGCCCACTGGAGACTACTGTGGTGGGGACTAGATGTCCCTCAGTCTCTAAACCTCTGCTCAGCTGCCACCAGTGACACCTCATCTGTGTGTGATGGCATGACTTGATCATTTTCAGCATTTGCTTGTAAACCAGCAGGCCCACCACTGTTTGTGGATGTCACTGTTTATTGCTTCTCCCATGTCTCTTTAGGCCAGGCCAGCCTGATTCTCAGTATTGGTGTGGGTTTCGATGTGAGAACAGAGTGTAAAGGAAAAGACTGAAGTCACGGAGCAAGCCCAGAAACATTGGGTAACCAGTGACTAGCCAGGTGTTCCCAGTGGACCTAAGCAGTTAGCTTCTCTTCCTGCTCTGTCATTTCAGACTGGAGTCTGTGTGTGTTTCTGCAAACACATGATCAGTAATCGCCTTCTGGGTTTCTTGATGGGGTGCTTATTCCAGGCATCGCTGTCATTTGAGGTGGCTAGCTCCCTGTTGCTTAGTTGGTGGAGGCTAGCTAATGGCACAGATACTCCACGGGAAGGTAAGGCTTCCTGTTACCTGCCAGGGAAATGAAAAAGCAGGAGGATTTACAGCAAATGCAGCCGGTAGAAGGGAAGGTGTTATGAGCTATCACAATTACGTGTTGTTCTTTAAATGTATTTTACAGCATCTGTTCCTGTCATTCCCAAATCATGTGTCAGGCTTGGATGTGCCTTAAGGTGTGATCATTTGAACATAATAAATCTGGGCTTCCTTCTGTTTTCTCTTGATACCCTCAGGCTGACAACTTTAAGAGATTGAATGCAAGTGTGAGCTGTGTGGCACCTCTGATGTGATATGGGGTACAAGCCAGCTGGGGTTAATAGGGTAAGCCCCACCCTGAAATACCACAAGCCCTGTCTTCTCACCTCCTGCTTCTACCCCCAGTAAACTGACCTCCTGGTAAGTGCATCAAGAGTGGGGGGTGAGGAAGAAATGAGGGTATGAACCTCTTCAGCTAGACTTGGAAGTGGACGTATGTGTAGGGCAGAAGAGATTATATACTAGGTTGAATTTTCTCTGTTGGCTTATTGCCTCTTAACATGAGGGTTGTAACCTTTCAAGATTATCATTGTTCAGGTGATGATTGCTGCATGGATGCCTTATTGAGAGTGTAAAATGGGGTAGTAATGGTCAATAAGAGAAAAAAGTGGAAAGAGCTAAATGGTGAAGATCCACAGTGGCTTTTAGTAGAAACTGCACACCACATTCAGCAGTTCTGATGTTGTCCAGGGCATAGGTAGACATGATTGACCTCTTGTGCATATTGCAGAGCTATTGTTTTGGTGGTAAAGATACTGTTTGAGGTGCTTTTTCTCTTCCCCTGCGTCCCCGCCCCCTTGATGCTACAAAGATAGCTGTTGACCTAGAGCATCCCTTCCTTCTCTGTTCAGTTTTTGTGCCATGCCAGATATTTATCTTTAGGCAGGAAGTGATGGGGTTAGTCCCTGCTGAGCTGTCAGATTAACAGAAGCTATTCAGGAGAAATCTGATTTACGCAGGAGTACTTGTAAAAGGGAATGGGGGCAGAGAAAGAGATGATGGTTCAGGCTGGGATAAGATGCAGCTTCAGGGCTAAAGAAAAAGGAGCAAAAATAGAGAAAGGCAAGCATAGGGTGGTAAGAGATAATTCTTGCCCCTTTAAACTTAAGAAGTTAAACTCTTTATTTCTGTCTTGGTCTGATAAAAGCTAGACCAAAAGGAAATTAATGCTAAGTAAGAGGTTTAGAAAGACGGGCCTTGCTTGCTTTAGTATTGACAAGCAAACTGTCCATAACTTTTGGAGCAGTAAAATTGCAGTCTGAGCAAGATTTTTTTTTTTCTCCTCCCTCCTTTTTTAAGGAAAAAAACCAACCAAACAAAAAACCAACGAAAAACTGGGAAAGTCCTATGCAGAGCCCCAAGAGTGGTAGATTCGGGAACCCGGAGAACATGTTTTAAAGGGCAAAGTAGAGCAGCTGCAGCATTGTCTGCATGCTCATGCTGGCAGATGGTACCTTTGGCTCTAGCTTGTAGGGAAGAGTTGGAATGATTTCTGGATACAGAGTTTGGTGAAGGGGAATAAAAAATACAGAAGCGGCAGAAACAAAGTGATGGCAGTAGTTTTCTGACACATCATGAGGCGTGCCTGAGGATGCTGTTTCAAACGCAGCCCTTCCACAAAAAAAGACTTGTGGAGAAAAGCCGGAAGAACATCCTGTAGATAGAGCTAGAACAGCCATGGGCTTGATATTCCTGCTCAGATCTCTTCTTCCAAGCAGCCAGAGCACTAGTGTGCTCAGGCAGCCTTCCTGGCTACTGGTTAATTCCTGTACTGTGCTGTACCTGCAGGTTTCAGGACAGAGGTCTTCCTTGTACCCTGGTAAACAACAGGACCCACAATACCAGGGATAGGCAGAGGAGGTGTATTAAAAAAACCAAAGTTAGCTATGTAGTACATGTCCTCCCCAGCTGATAAATTCACGCCCTCAGAATAATGCCTGATTTAGGGTGTGGAGTCATAGAATCATAGAATCATTAA
>NW_009228192.1:851-1080 GCF_000690835.1 Fulmarus glacialis | reverse complement strand
ACATGCAGGTAAAGGGCAGGGACCAGCGACATCTCTTGTGCTGTGGTTGCACTCCATCCTCTCGCTGGTCACGCTACATAGCACACCCTCCTGCTTGCTCAGTGTGTGTGTGTAGGTAAAATATTTATTACTAAAGAATAATATTAATAGCTTAAAGTTTTACGCAGCATATATACAGATTACATTATATACATCACATCAGAAGAACTCTCTGTAGGTGTGTAGGGTG
>NW_009228192.1:307-574 GCF_000690835.1 Fulmarus glacialis | reverse complement strand
TGTAGTTGGCTACGCATGCCTTTCTAATTCATTACCTTAACAGAAACGTGCCATGTTCATTTGAAGATTACTGTGAACAGGCACTAAAAGCGACGCAGCCCCGCTCCAAATAAACCCCGAAGCAGGGGGGTGCAGGGGGTTCAGCGTGCAGCGGCGCGAGTGAGTGCCCCCGGGAGGGGAAATAACGGTTGGCTTTGTGCAGCGTACCTTCTGCAAGGTATGGTAACTCATGGACGGGGGGTTAGTTGCACACCTCCAAAACAGCTT
>NW_009228192.1:0-282 GCF_000690835.1 Fulmarus glacialis | reverse complement strand
GCACTTCAGGAGAGGAGCAAAAAGAAGGGAAAAGCCAGTCCCAAGAGAAGTCTAACTTGCCAGCAGTTTTGCTGGCACACGACGGCCCCACGGAGCCGCCCACCGACGGGCTGCCCTGGGAAACGCCACCGAACAGGCTCGGGTCTTGCCGTGCTCTCCTGCTGTCGGAGACATCCCATGGGAGCGGGCGTTAATCAGCCTCGCAGCTAATGAGCCCGTGCACAAGGCGCCGAGTCCTTCAAACCCCTGTGTCCCGGCTGCTGCTGTGGGGCGCTGCCCGCC
>NW_009228191.1:23906-24214 GCF_000690835.1 Fulmarus glacialis | reverse complement strand
CCCCCCACCCAACTGTCTGGAGGGGATGGGGACAGTGTGTGCAGCCTGCCCAAACCAGCTGGGGACAGGATCGAGCCCTCTCCACCCAGCCCCAGCACGCCCCGCAGGCCCCTTAGAGCCAGCGAAGCGGATGGAAACTGCCTCCAGCACAAAGCTCAGCGTGCCTGGCCCCTGTCTGTAGCACTGCTGGGCATCCCAGGCTGCACGGGGTCGGGCGGGGTGGTGTTTGCAAGGCTCCGCATTTGCCTACGCGCAGGAGGCAGCGTTCATGCCAAGCTGCCCCAGGAGGCATTCAGTCGCAGTCCGGG
>NW_009228191.1:23148-23858 GCF_000690835.1 Fulmarus glacialis | reverse complement strand
TTTGTGCCGAGCTGGGCTCTTGCTAGAGCCTCTCCATCCTGAGAGCAATTTGGGGGCACGCAGGCAACCAGGATCCTGGGCTCTGCAGATGCAACTTATCCTGACGTGCTGTTGCACTCTGATAGTAAAGCCATTCTGCTGCCAGTTGGCCAAATCCCTGCCCCCTTAGGGGCCAGCGGAGCCAAATGGCTCTCAAACAAACAGCAGGGAAAGCTTTCATTGTCCAGAAAGCAGCTCCAGGGCAGATGAGAATACAGGGAGGGGGATTGTGATGCAGGGATGTAGGGTAGTTGCCACAGGGGAAGGGGATTCCTCCATCCTCCTGGGGATGCAGCTTGGTCCCATCTGCTCTGAACACCCATCCCTTCACACTCATTGCCTCCCAGGCTCCCGTCACCCCCTCACTTTTTCAGTTCATTTGCAAATGTCTCACTTGGGTTGGAAAGAGGAGAAGGCAGGAGGTGTGCCAGGACAGGGAACGGGCACCAGCCAGGGAAGGCATGGACCCAGCAGCAGCAATGTGGCACTTCTGCACCAGCCGCCGCATGTGGGAGCTTGTCACTGGGGGTGGGACGCGCGGGATGGTCGGGATCCCAGCTTACACGACAGCCCTGATGCCATGCTAGCGGTGAGCGGGTTCACTGCTGCCGTGCAGACGGTGGGGCAAGCAGACTTCCTGCAGGCACCGCGTCACCTCCAGTCCTTCCTCT
>NW_009228191.1:12655-21639 GCF_000690835.1 Fulmarus glacialis | reverse complement strand
GCCTGGGAAGGGCTGGGGGCTCTGGAGGGAGCTCTTCACCCTCCATCAACTAGGAGCTGGCAAAGGTAAAACAGCTCTCAAAAAACATCGTAGCAAGAAATGTTGTTGCTTGCTAATCCAAGCCTGGGCTCCCTGGGCATGCCATGTGGCTCCTCGAGGAGCTGGCCGACCCCAGACCCCCATGGGGACACCCCAATGCGGACACATCGCTGGCATTTTGCTCCCCCCCAATGCTGCAAAATCCCCCAATTTTGCAATGCTGCGAAATTATCCCCGGCTCCCCGAAGGTCAGTGGGATCGCAGGGGGCTCCATCCCCTGCTAGGGGAGGCCGTTGGTGGGGTCCAGCGATGCTGGAGCTCCTCCCTGAGTCCCAGCCTGCTCCCCACGGTGCCGGCTGGCCCCGCAGCCCCCCCAGCCCCACCAGCACAGGCTGCAGGCTTGCAAGGAACCAGCATCTGGAAAGGATCAGCGCTGCTAATCGCTGCAGGGAAAGGGGAGGGCTATAAATAGCAGCAAGTTTCCAAATCAAAGATTAAAAACAACAACAACAAATGAAGAACACAGGCTGAAGCACTGGCTTTTCTGCCCAGCATGTTTATATATATAGTCATTTTTTTATTCCTAGCTTGTTTTCAATCTTCCCTCATTGCTCTGATGTTCTGGGTCTGTCCTCTTTCCCACTGGGCAGCTTCCCAGAGACACATTTTTTGGAAGGTTGTAACCTCTTTAGTAGCTTTAAAATGAATCCCAGGCAGGAATGTCCCAGGACCCGTTTTCTGCTAGTTTAGCAAAACAGCCGCCGGGCTGGCCTTGGTGGACCCAGGGGTGCGGTGGGGACCGCAGGGAAGCAGCTGAGGGGACACCGATGTTTCATCCGAGTGGATGGATGACATTTTCTGGGCGAGCTCATTGGTGATGGGAAAGTCTCAGCACCTCCGAGGAGAGGCTAGATGGACACTCGGATTTAAACCCTCATGGTTAAGAGGTGGTGCTGGTGGAGAGATGAACTGCAGAAATATTGCCCGGCTGCTTGGAGGATTTCCTTTGGCCCGTCCCCGAACGGTGTCCCTCACTCAGGCATGGTCCAGAAGCTGGCACTACCCAAGCCCAATCCCAGCAACTGGGTCCCAGCTGGACCCAAGGGCAATTCCCTGGCCTGGGAACAGGCATCGCACCTCCCGTAGTACTTCCCACCCTCCCTGCTGGTGCCCAGAGACTGGCACGATCCCACGGGTCACTCTCCAGCTTCTCACAGCCACCACAGCTCCTGGCGGTGCATCTTTCATGGACCATTTGTGGCCCCAATGGCGTGTCCAACGGGACATCTGGGCAGCGGCCCCCAGCTCCCAGTGAGCATGCTGCCAGCTCCCAGCGGGGCAACTCAGATGTTGCAAGACAAGGGAGAGAGGAGAAATCGCACCTTTTCCCCAGCAAATTGCTCCCCAGCTCGAAATCCCCAACCACAGCTCAAAATCCTCAAACCCTGGGTGAGTCCCTACCATCTGCCCCTCTACTCAGGGCACCGCGAGTGACTGCAAATAACGGACAGCCTGGCCCCGGGAAGCACACACGCGTGGCCTCGTGCACAGACCTGCTCCGAAGCTGGTGCTGCTGTGTTTATCCCAGTTTTATTGCCCACTGAAGTTGTTTTCGTGGAAGGGCTGAGGTTTGGCAGGCTCTCTGCTGGCAGCGGTGCCGTGATGCAGCCCAGGCCAGGATGGCATGACACACACGCTCAGCCTTCATTTGAGAAATAACCTCATAAATCTGCTTAATACGGCCGATGAGTCATTCCCGCTCCTCATGGGCTCCCTTCCCGTGAGTTGAGCCTCACTGCCCCTGCTCTGGGAAAAAAAAACAGACAAAAAAATACCCAAGCAGCATCCCTTGAGCAACAGCAGCAGCACTGCCTGCCTGCACCCTCCCCCGCACCCTCGCCACCCTTCCCAGCACACCCGCCTCCCCACAGAGGGCCAGGGAGCTGCTTGGCGTTTCGGTGCCGGATCCCCGGGCTCCCTGACTCACGGGTTTCACAACCACAGCAGCCAGACGGCCTCCAGCTCCCTTCTCCCAGCCTCCCCGGGCCAAGCAGGGAAGAGGACAGCAGGCACTGGAAGCAGCTACAACTGAAAAATGCAGGGACAGCTTTTGCAGCCACCCCTTGGGATGCTGGTTGCTGCTGGCTAAAACCAGGCGAGAGCGGGGTCAGCTTCCTGGGCACCTAAAGGCACCCGAGGCCACGGTGATGGCTGCAAACAGCGCACGGCTGATACCAGCGTCGGCAGCTGAATGGGGAACAACGGGGCAGCCACTTGCAGCAACCGCATATCCATCTAGATGGGTGAAAATACCCATCTAGTTCAATGTCACGGCCTTCAAAAGCAGCCAGGAGCAGAGCCGGACATTTCTGCTCAGTCTGATGCTCTCTGCTCCATCCTCCGTGGGGGCTGGGTGCTCCCCGAAGGCTGGCCTCATCCACGCAGCAGCACTGCTGCACGCTCTGTGCTCGCTCGGAGCCCACGTTCACGAAGGCAGGTCCAGGCTTGGTCCTTTCCATCCCCTCCCAGGGGTGGGCACACAGCCCGCGGCCAGCGACCTCTTTTTGGGGGAAGAAGAGCGGAGTGAGGGGGCTGGATGCCGCACGCCACGCTGGTGTGTCAGCGGGTGCATCCGTGTCCCACGGGTGCTGCAGGGTGGCTGGCGGAGCTGTGGCACTTCCCTGTCTCCATCACACCCCCCGACTTGACAGAGTCCTGCCCGAGTCAGCCCAGGTCTGCCCCACAAAACAGGCACGTGAAGGGCCATGGTTTCAACACGTGATTTCCCTCGCTGTCGGCGAGGCAGAGGCCACTCAAGTGACTTCTGAAAAGTGCAGCTCCAGCACTGTTGTGCTTTTCTTTAAATTCACCTTTAACTACCTGATTTCTGCTGATTCCAACTGCAGGGATGCCCGGTGGGTGGGACAGAGGGGGACACAGAGGAGAGGAGAGAGGGAAGGGAGAATTTGGTGACCACAGTTGCCCTGGAGCCCAGAAACAGCCCGGCTGGGGCAGAGGCAGCAGCACCTGAGCAGCCGCCACGATTAGCACAGCTATGGCAGGGTCAGACATTGCCCTCGTTCAGCGCAGACCCGGAGCAGCTCCCAAATGATCTGTGAGGTTTTGATCCTCCTTATGGCAGGGGGAAGCAGGCTCCAAACTCCTTTTTGACAGCGGATGGATGCGGAGACTCGTTATGTCACTGAAATAGCAACGAGCACTGCTAACCTGATGGAGCTGGGTGGGGTGGGGTGTCTTTCTTGAAGGTTTTGGCTGCAGGAGTCCCATGATTACATGACAATCTCAGTTTTCCTTTTAAAGACAATGACACAGAAATAGTGAGTTTCCTGCATTCCCAATTATGGTGGGGAAAACTTGGAAACTTCTCTAAATATATGCTAAAAACGTCCGCAAAGGAAATGTCACTGGAGAGACGGTGAAAATACATGACTTGAAAGGACAAAAAACCAAAATCCCATGACGTTTTGGGGACTTGAACTCCTCCGGGAGGGAGGAGTTGATCACACACCGCCCGGCTCCCCCGTGCCTGTGTGGCACATCTCACCCCTCCTACGTGACCAGCTCGCAGCATCTCTCGCAGCGGATGCCAGTCCGGCCGGCATTCCGATGCTGTGCCCCCAGGGGAAAGGACTTGCAGAGATGCAAGGAAAACCCCGGATGAGCCATCGAGCGCTTTGCTGACACAGCACAAAGCAGGAGCGCTGCGCTTGGCCGAGTTCAAGGTCGAGGGCTGTAAATTCCTTGTTATTTTTAGCTCCAGGATAGTAGCTGGCTGAAAACAAGAGGAAGAACAGCTGGGATCTGGAGAGGGAGGGGAGATGCAAGGAAGGTGGTTGCTTTTGCCTGCTGAAATAAGGGCAAAACCTTAAGAAACAGGCGGGAGGGGAGAGAGAAAATGGGTGCTGGGGGAGTGGCAGGGTGCCCCCAGAGAGGGGCCCGTGGGGATGAGCAGGGTGCCTGTTTGTGCCCCCACCGGCCGCAGAGCTGCAGCGGACAGGTCCCAGCGGCCGGGGTGACCTGCGAGGACGTGCAGGGTGCTGCTGCAGCCCCGGGACATGGGAGGATCCTGGAGCACAGGGGCACGGGGCGAGCTGGACCGCGGGTGTGTGCCTGCGCACACGTATGCAGCAGAGAGGATTTCTCCCCCGAAGGCTGCGTTGAAAAACAACAGCATGTGGCTGATGTTGGGAAAGGGCTGACGTTCTCCTCTTTGGTGCAACCATCCGAGGCAGGGCAGGCACGCCAGCTCCCTCCCCACAACGCGCCCACCTTCCTCCCGCTCTGCCCGGGGCCCAGGATGAGCAGGGATGCCGCGTTCGGGGCTCAGTGCTCCATCACCGGCCCCCTGAACAAAGTCACGGTGCCCACCGGCAGTGTCCCTCGTGCCTGGCCCAAGGGAGATGGGAGATGCTGGGCTGTGCACAGCCCGCCGGCGCTCCCAGCTCTCAGCATGTGTCTCCATCAGATGGGCATTTCGAAACGCAGCCTACACATCGTGTCACATCGCCACAGCAACGGGAAGCATACAGTGAGGGAAACGGCCGACAAGGAAGGGACCACGTGCCTGCAGCTCCTCTCATCCCCCCATCCCACACAGGGCATCAGTTCAGCTGCTGCGAGAAAGCAGTGATGTTCCTGGGCTGTGAAATGATTAAATGCTGGGTTTTGAGGAGAAAAAAAAAAGTCAAGGAATAATACAAGAGAGAACAGTCTTGCAGCAATCGCTGCCAGCTGCGCTGGGGCTGAGCTGTGTACAGGGAGCATGCCTGCACAAACACCCACACCCACTCTCACGCTGGTATTCAGATCCTGTGGGATCCAGCTACGTACACAGGGCATGTGTGCACACACGTGCATACGCACACTCTCACATGGGTGCGTGGATCACCTGGGACCCAGCTACAGGCAGCCCGTGTGCTGTCCCCAGACCCAGCCTCACACCCGCTGCGGGTTCCACTCTGCCCGCAGCCCTGCAGGGCTTTGCTCCTGGGAAAGACAGCGTGTAGTGGAGCTGGTTATCCTGCTCCAGGGGAGTCCTCGGATCCTTGTCCCTGAACCCAGCAAGAACAAACCAGGCGATAAAAGAGCGGATTTCCTTGCTCACAGCCCTCAGCCTGCTGCTAGCAAAAATCTGTCTCTTGGCCTCCTCCCAAGCCTGCCCTTCTGTCTTCGCCTTATGCCCCTGCCCTCCCTTGCCGTCATCTCCAACTGCATCTGATCCTGCTTTCTTTCTTTTGCACGCATCCCACTGAGACACCAGGGATAATCCCAGCCCCTGAGATGCTGCTGGGGCGGTGGGTAATTCTGCACCTCCTGGTTCAGGACAAGTCCTCCCTTGGGAAAGCCAAGGTCTGACTTCAAAGACACCCAGGGCCGAAGCTCTCTGGACTCCCCAGGAAAGCCCCATTAGGTGGCCTCCGAGCAGCCAGGGGTTTGAGACAGCCACCACCCATGGCCCGGGCTCCATCTCAGCTCTGGGTTGATGGAGCTTTCCTCGTCCCCACAGCCCTATCCTGGGGCGTTGGATGGCAGAGTCCTGCCAGTCCCTCCATGCCCAGGAAGCCCAAGTGGCAGAGGGAAAGTTCACACTGCCCTGCCCCTGCCCTTCCCACCATGCCACTGTCCTCAGGGGACACCTGAGCTGCCCAGAGCATCACCTCTCCCGAGGGCTGCATCCCTGAGCAGCTCAGCCAGCGTGCACTGTCCCACTGCTGCTGCGGGGACGCAGGCGGAGGCACCGCCGGGCAGAGCCGACCAGCCAGAGAGCATCTCTCCCCGCCTGGCAGTGCCAGGCCTGGCAGCTCCGGCGGGAGGATGGATGCACGTGAGAAGATACTTCATGCTCCGGTCAAAACCAGTGCAAACAAAGCAGCGTGATCCGAGGAGCAAGGGAAAGACCCTGCTTGGGGAGAGAACCACTGCTGTTGGCACACAAAGGCCCTCTTCACTGACCTGGAAAGATGAGCAGTGTGTGCAGCCGGCACTGAAACTAGGACGGGGGACAATAGCAGTGCGAGTCCTCTGCAGACAGAAAGGTCTTTGTGAGCCACTGAGCACCTCCAGCTCTGCAACCACCACGGGTCCCCAAGCACCGCCCGGGCCATGGCGCTGGGCTCCCCTGGAACCAGGTCACCCCAGACCCATGCCAGACAAGGTCTGCGTGGATGGCCCAGTGCGTGGGAAGTGCTGGGAGCACTGGCTCACCTCCGGCGAGGCTGGATGGCACCCAGGAGGCTGAGGTGTTGGGAGCTGACTGCTTTCCGCAGCTCTGCCGATTCACCAAATCCCTGCTCCGTACCAAAAGCCCTGCTCCGCCCCGTCTCCCCGTCGGCGTGACTCACGCCTCATGGCCACGCGAGCTACGCATAGGAAGGGCCTCGCCACCCCACAGCCAGCCCGGCGCCTCCGAGCACTGCGTGATAGCAGGGATAAGCAGCACCCACTGAGTCACGCCAGCTGCTGGCAGCACCCGCCCCCCCACCCCAGCAGGCAGACTGAAACCTGCTCGGCTCCCCGCGGTGCGGACCCCCGGCCTTGGAGCACTGCTGGGGACTGACTCGCTGCTGGGAGGTGGTGCGTGGGGTTTCTCCTCGGTGCCACCTGCCAGACATCACCCCTCCACAGTCGGCCGTGATCAGAGCTGGGCAAGCAGGCCATGAGGTGACCAACAAGCAGGAGGCGGTGGCTTGCTCACGCCGTTGATGCGGATTCACGGTGCAGGAGGGCCAGCGCGGCAGCATTTCTCCGGGCAGATTTGCCACTGTGGTCCCGTGACCACATGGCCCAGCCAAACTGGCTCCCGCCTGGTCTGGCAGCAGCGATGTCTGCTGAAGGGCCAAAGGGGATGGGGAGACCTGGGGGACTTTGCAGCCCTGCCAGCTCTGTCACTCATGAGCTGTTGCTTCAGGAGCGTGGCACCATGTAGACCCGTGCAGGCTCTGAGGTGGGAGCCCTGTACAGGGGTCCTGCTCTATCACACTGCCCTCTTACTGCTCCCTTCCCACTATCTCAGAGGGGCTTGTGTGGCCAGCTTGGCTCCCAGCCCTGCAGCACCTCCCAGCTCCCAAGCACCCCCCATAAGCTGCGAGAGGAGGTTTCTGCTGACCCTGGCCCCTGGAGGAGTGTGAAGCATGAAGAGCAGCACAGTGAAACTGGAGGCACTTGACCCAGGGCTTCTTCCCCAGGGAAGGCAGGTGCAAAACACAGTCAGCTTGTCAGGCAGGGGCAGAAAACAGCCTCTGTGGGGCACAACAGCATGAGCAAGTATTCTTCACCAAAAGCACCAGACACATGTCACGCTTTCTGTAAAAATGAAGGGCTGAGTTCGCACCCCTTCTTGTACCTCCTGGTGGTCACATACACTTCCGTGAGTTTAGGATGGATTGCAAGTATGCTACACATGCCAGAGAGCCCAGATGCACACACACGTGTGCAGAGACCCTTGCACATTCCAGAGAAGAGTCCTAGAGAAGAGCTAGTCCTGCTAAAGAGCAGCTTTTTCCCTCCTCCAAAGCCCCAGCAGATCACAACACCCTGGATCTGGGAGATGCAGCAAACCTCCTGAGACAGCAGGTTGGTGCCTCCATCCCCAGAGTGTCAAACAGCTGCCACCTGCCACCTCCTCTTGGCAAGGACATGTGTCAAGTTCGTCTGGCTCCAATACTGTTCTTGATGGGAAGTCATCTGCCTCACCAGGGCACCTATCTGGTCTGTAACAACAGTCGCTGTGTAGAAGGAGCTGCGAGAGGTCACATGTTTCCAACCTCCTGCATCATTGGAGTCTCCATCAACAGTGTGCACTCTGCTCAACTCCTCCCATGGCTTCTTCACCTATTAACACCTCAACCAGAGAAGACCTCCCACTGGTGAGGCCACCACCTTCCATCAGCCCAGGGAGAGGCATCGGACATGGCTGCAGTTCTGCACCTGCATAGCCACATCCTCTCTCTGCCACCCTGACTGTGTTGGGACTCTGGTGTGCTGGGGCAGCGTATTCAGCTGGCACCAGAGATCATGCCCCACGACGAGTCAACACCGTTGCTGCACAGCCCTGAGCAGGGTTCTGAGACCCTTGGCACCCCTGGGGTGCTGACAGCTCCCGGCTCCCTGCAGCGCCTCAGCTGCAGTCCTGCCCCCAGTTTAGTTACTGCTCCCCACGCACCCCGGCCAGCAGGCAGCTGGGGCCACCGATGTCAGCAGTCACTAAGCTACAAACAGGCAACAGGAGTGGAATGCTAGAGCTGGCAGAAGAAAAGCTTCCAGAGGCTCACCTTCACCAGCTATGAGAAGAAGCCCCCTGACCTTCCCTGAAGAAAACTGGAAACTTCTGTGACAATTGCCAGGTCTCCATTAGCAGCCTCCGACTTGTGTCTCACAGGATCTTTGCAGGCCTGGCTGAACCTAACATCAACCCCTGTTCCCTTCCAGCCTCCTGCTCTGGGGTAGCTCCTCTCCCATCCCCATCCCCTGAAGAGCAGTAGGAGGACTGAGGTTTCCTCAAAACACAATCCATCGGCCAAGGGGGAGGTGCATGTGAGTGCCGAGTTCATGGAGAGAGGTGTCATATAGGGATGGCAGGGAGCCATGCAGACCACCAGACAGCTCCAGACCCTCAACGGAGCTGCTCACTGAGATCAAAGCCCGTCCCAAGTGAGTCACCGGCACCCAGCCTCTGAGCAATGCAATGTCTTCTGCAATGATCTCTCTTTCTGGAGACAGGCTTCTGTAAACTCAAGTAAACACAAGTGGACACTACTAGATCATGACCTGGGAAAGGGCAAGTTCTCCTCTCTGCGTCTGTGCTGGGCAGGCAAGGAGCAGGCAGGCTCATGCAGCAGCCTTGCCGGACACCGGTGAACCCAATAGCTGGCATATGTCATGCCAGCTCCCAGAGCCATCCTTTCCCCAAGTCCAAGCCCTCTATG
>NW_009228191.1:7167-12598 GCF_000690835.1 Fulmarus glacialis | reverse complement strand
CCTTCCCTCCTCTTCGCCAAGCCAGCGGGAGGAAGCAGCAGTCGGCGTGTCAGCAAAGCTCCTGTTAGCAAACAGTACAGTGCACGCCTGGGGCCATGTGCAACACTACGGCTATCCTTAGCTGAGCCAGCCCTGTCTGCATGCGAAGCCAGGGCCCCGTCCCTCTGGGCAGGCTGACGCCCGGCCAAGCAGGGTGGCTCACACACAAACCGCGGTGCAGGAGTTGCAACCCAAGGAAAGAGGTTGAGGGATTGGGCTGCCAGGTCCCCAATACAGTATTGGCCGTCTGCAGGGGTACTGGCACTGCCTGCCAGTACAGAGCTAGCAGAGCATCCTCACCACCACCATGAGTCTCAGCTGGCTCCTTCCAACAGGAGGGTGAGCATCAGGGTATCGCCATGGCTGGGGAAGACCACCTTTGCCCACTGACACTGCCAGACTGGCCTGGGAAAGAGCCACCACTGCAGCTTCTGGAGAAAACTGCAGACTCCAGCCCCCAGCCTGGAGTGCACTGAACTGGGCTTGAACCAGCTCTGTTTGACCTGAGCTGCACACCACCAACTCCATCCAGACTGGTGAGGTCCCCGTGCAGGTCCCTGAGCAGGTGGGAGTGGGTGGCGATTCACCCACCACCCTCCATATAACCCCCCAGGACACGACTGAGCTTGGCACTGCAGAGCCAAACAGTAGAGGGGAGACCCAGGGCTTGCAGTGGGGAAATGTGGCACTGCAGGAACCCCACTGAAAAGTGCACCCCAGTGCCACCCTTTACCCGACCCCCATAGCTGGCCCTCACCCCAGTAATCCCCTGCAGGGTCTGACTTGAGCAGGAAAGATGTGGGCACTTGTGGCACCAGAGACCTCCGAGCAAGGGGCTGCCCCAGGAGAAGCAACCCAGAGCCCAAGGGAAGGGGGTAGGAGAAGTGTCAGCGGTGTGGTGTCCACACTTGGCCAGCCCAGGGCTCAGCCTGAGCCAGAGGCTGGCAAAGCGCATAGCCCAGCCATGCCTTTCTAACCCTGCTTGGGTCCCTGCTGCACCAACAGGAGCATTCCCCAGTCCTTCATTCCCTGAGGAAGGACCACAGGTCTTGGGCACCTGGAAGAGCCAAGCCTGCAAGCTGATCTATGCTCCGAGGGCATCGCAGGGTGGACATGCTCTCCTGCCAACAGCCCGTGCCTCACCCCTTGTTTTCAACTTTATGTAAGTAGGGAACCCAACCCTGCTCCGGGACGTGGTGAAATTAGATCCATACGGAAACAATTAGAAAGGGGAGGGATAAGGAAGAAGCTTTGCTTTGTTGGCACAACTCTCTGCCCAAAGAAGAAAACAGAGCCCATGAGCCAGTCCAGATGTATTTGTGCTGGGAGAAAAAACTACGTGAGGGCAGGAAAGGCATGGAGCTGGGATTTGCCCCGAGGCGGGCTGGGTTTTGGGGGCAGCTCACCCCACATCCAGTCCCTCTGTGACAGGCTTTGGTTGAAGGTGAAACGGGCAGGCCCTGCCGTGCCAGGACGGGGAGGCTCTTGCGGAGGAGATGGTGTCTCACCAGGGAAGCTCTTCTTACCAGGTTGGAGACAACCCGCCCTCAAGCCAAGACCAAGGCAGCCGCACGATGACTGTAAAACCCCTCTGCCCGGCCAAGCAGGGCGGCTCATGCACAAACCGCGGTGCAGGAGTTGCAACTGGGATCCCCTCTGCCAAGACCCCCTACGAGCCCCCACTCTGCCCCCAGCCCCAGTGCCGTGCTCCGAGCCAGCGCTGCCCACACAAACAGGAGATCACCTCTGCCCTGGGAACCACAGGACAGGGGAGAGGACAAATGCTTCATTGCACCTCTGGATTATGTTAAATACCCCACCACGCATGGTCCTGGCTCACGATCAGCCTTGGTGCCTGGCAAAGCAACAATCCCTTCAGACTCCTTGCATGGTCCAAGCTGGATGGAGTCACTGTAAAAAAATTTGCCCGCTGTCCAGAGTTTTCACTGTTTCTCCTTTTCACCCCACAAGGAGATTTATGCAAGGCTGAGGTCAGGATGTTGTGCTGGGAGCAGGCTGGGGGGCACAGCAGGGCCACAGGCATGCGAAGAGCCCAGCGCAACCACCTGCACGCCCGATGCGCTCCCGGCTGCTCGGCAAACACCCGGCAGACTCTGCTGCTCTTTCGGGGATGTTTTATAACTGCAGGGCTTGTTGACAGGGAACACTTGCCACCAGAGCTGCTTGAGAAAAGCACCCTGTGGGCATGGTGTGTTCCAAAATTAAAGCGATTTTATCCCCCAAACCATGAGTCAGCTTGCAAAGTGGAGTCTGGACAAGAGTCTTCAGGGGCGATTTCAGGATTACACCTCTGCAGTGGGAGAGTTGCACCCTCTGCTTGTGCCCATGGAAGAAAAGTCCTTGGTCAACCTGTCTGAGTAGGTGTCCACCTGGACATGTGAACTAGTGCTGGTGCTGTTGGCTCTGCCCGCAGTACGGTACCCCTCAGACCCGCAGAGCCACACCAGCTCCCATACCGGCTTCAGCGTCCTCCCCTCTTGGTCACCCCTTACCCTCCAGCCACAGGCCCTGCATCAGACCCGGGCCAAAACCCGTCCCTGCTCCGGCTGTCCCCAGGGCAGCCGAGTGGCGAAGAGGACCAAAGAAAACCTGTTTCTAGGGTACCCATGCAGGTGTAGCCATGCTCTCCAGCTCCCCTGCGGGTCTCCCCAGCAGCATCAGACTGCAGTGGCAGCTCCCTCATCTCTTTTTGGGACAGGAGGTCCACGAGACAAACAAGAGCCTTGCAGGGCACAGGGTGCTGGCCGTGCCTCTCACCCCAGTGAAATCTGGGAGCCTGATGCAAGTACGCAGGGAACTTGCTCTGCTGGCAACTTCCACTGCGTCTTTCGTCAGCCAAACGCCTGTTCCAGGTCTGTGTCTTTCATCAGCGAAGGTCTTCGGAGCGGGAGTCCCACGAGGTAAATACCTGGAATGTGCTGGGAACAGCTAATCCCGGGTTTGCCCTTCCCCGCAGGAGAGGAGGAGCAGGGCAGGTGAGTCGGGGCTGCAGGCGCTGGCTGGCTTCCCAAACAGCTCAGCAGGAGCTTGCGCTGCCCTCCCAGGCAGCAGCACTCGGCCACCACGCCAGGGCAGGAGCTCCTCCTTGCTCTGACCCTGCTGCAAATCGTCGGCAAGGGCCATGCCTGTGCCTGCACCCGTCCAGACCAGAGCCTGCGCATGGTGGTTTGTCCCCTTCTCTCTTGCAAGGGGAAGGGGTCTCTGCCAAACCACTGGAGTCCTGTCATCAAACGTGCCCCTGCCATCGCCACTTGATATCTCTGATAAAGCACTCGGGACCCCCGGTTTGCTGTCCCTGGCTGAAGGCTGTTATCAGCCGATGCTCAGCAGGGTGGGAAGTGGCATGGGGACAGGGGGAGCTGAGACCTGTCAACTCTCCTGAGCTCCTGGAAAACAGCAAGGAGCTCCTGTGCAGCAGCACTGGGCTTGGGCTGAAAAAGCCCCGTGAGATGCAGATGGCTCAAGCCAGCTCTGGGGGCCGGGAATCCGTAGCCAGAGGCAGAAGATCCAACTCAAGGGTGGCCAGACCCAGCTCAAACCACCCTCGGCTATGGCTTGAAGCACATCTTCATACTCTGTGTGTGGAGGTGTGCCCATGCCTGACCCAGCTTGCCTCCTTGTGACAAGCAACCAGTGACACTGGAGCCACAGCCTGACACCTCCTCATCACACAGCCTCCAGCCCTGAGCTCACCAATGCTGAGCTCTTCAAGAGCTAACAGCCTGCTCCAAAGTGCCCTAAAATACCCCAAAACATCTCCCCAAGGTTGGCAGCCCAGCTTTTGGGCTTCATGGGGTGACCAGAGGGACAACCTGCCCCAAGCTGGGCAGCCCAGCCGGGCCACTAGGACCTGTTTTGTGACCAATTCAGCTTTTTCAGGTGGCTGTTTCAATTTCCTACCCAGCTCCCCGCCAAGTGTGGATTGGTTTTGGGTAGGAAATGATGGATTCCTTCTTTACTTCCAAATCTGAACGTTGTTATCTCTTGCGTGTCTTCTGTTTTTGTTGTTTTGGATGTGGAAAGTTCCCAGCGTTTGTCTGACTTGGAGACCAGGCGAGGAAGTGAAAGCAAACACTGTGCTCAGCTGAGAACAGAGAGGCTGGAGGAGCTGGAAATTTTAAGCACAAACTAACCCCAAGCACTTTCCACATCTTAAAGCCAGCCCTTGGCTGAGCCTTTTGCAATGACCGGGTGTCTTCGTGCCATGTCTTAGTTTGTCATTCCCAGCTCACTGTTTCCCATTAGCTGCAGAAATCGCAGCCCAAACGAGAGCTATCTCAGCCTGGCCCGGCCCGATGTGACCCACGCGTGGTAGCAGAAAGCCAAGGCGTGCCCCCAGAGGGATGGAGCCACCATCCTCCCCGGACTATGCACCTCTGCCTGCTCCAGGGGACAATCTCCAAACTCCTTCTGGTCCCTCCCTCTCTGCCCTGTCTTACCACCATACCAGCACTTCTCCAACACAAGGACCAGCCAAAACACCCGCTCACCCTTCCCAATCCCCCCAACAGTTCCTAGTCTTGCCCTGACCCTTATCTGCTGTTTCTCCTCTCCTCCCACCTTTGGTGAACACGTGCTGGTGTGGTCAGGGGAAACGTCTGCCTGCACCCAGAGATGCCGGGCACCTTCATGGACATTGGTGCCTTCAGAATGCATTCTGGAGTGCCTCTGGCCCAAATTTTATAAAGATCAAGGTCCAGTAAAACTCTCAGGTGTCCATTTTGTCCTCTGAAACACCGAGTATCCTGGATCCCCTTAGTGCAATGGAGAGAGCAACTACCCTACAATGAAAAACTCCTGGAGGAGCTGGGACGCATGCAGATGGCAGCAGGTGGAGCTGCCTGACTTTGCAGTCAGAATCAGAGGTTCATTTGTGGCATCTGAGCAGGCCAGGGTGCAGGGTGCACCCCATCCCCCTGGGGCCTTCCTCTCATCCCCCCAGGGTGTTCCCCTCGCCAGGCTCTTTTTAACCAAACAAACATGATTTCCTGCTTTCACTCAAGCTGCCTGAGGGACTTCTTGATGTTGTACCCGAGGTCTGGAGAGGAACGCTCCTTTCCCCGCTGGGGAGGGGGACGGGATCTTTGGTGCACCCCCCATTTCCCAGCAGGTACGTGCTGGGAGCATCAGGAGCAAGGGGCTTCCCTGGGAAGTGGAGCAGCATTCGCACGGCAGATCAAAATGGTCAAAATGCAAACAAAAAGGACTGCAGAGGCAGGTGCCTTCTCCCTGCACCGGCCTTTCACAAATGGTGGCAATTTTGGATGGGAAACACAATGGTGAGGACCAGTCCCGGACCAGCCTGGTGTAAACTGATGGGCCCTCCTGCCCCATGGAGAATCACCAGCAGCCTCCGGGCCCCTCCATGGGG
>NW_009228191.1:5812-6933 GCF_000690835.1 Fulmarus glacialis | reverse complement strand
TGCCCGTGGCAGCCGGGAGCTCGGGCTCGCTGCTCACCAGCCCCAGATAATTATAGCTCAGCTGTTTATATACCCTCAGCCCACAGCCGCAGGAAGGAAGGCTGGAGGACTCGCTCTACGTAACAGGGCTCCCCACCCCTTTCCCACTTCCCCCTCCCACCTGCACCCCCGCGTGTGAATTCGGCACTTGTGACAAGTCACCACAACACAGCCTTGTTTTTCAGAGCTGGTTACAGCCCACAGTTTCCCCTTTCTGCCACAGGCCAGGGCTGGAAGGGCCACCCGTGGGACCCTGCTCCAGGCTCTCCGCTGCTGCCCAGCTCTGGGCACAGCTTCCCCCTCTCGGCACCATTTGCAGTCACCTCCTGCGTCCCTCAAGCTGGCAGCTTCTTGGTCCCACAGCTTGTCTGGGGACACAGAGGCTTGTCCCTGTCCCCATGCATGGCTGAACCACAGGGGTCCTTCCCAGGCTGCGGGCTCCAGCAGCCTGCGCCCATCTCCAGAGCCTTGGGTTGCACTGAAGCACCCAAGGGTGGTGGGTCAGCGCTCTCCTTCTTCACACAGGTTGGCCGCAGCATTGCCAGTCCTTCACCCTGCCCTTGCATCTCAACACATGGCATCGGCGCAGCAATCCCGTTTGCCGGTGGCCAAGCGGGACTGAGCAGAGTGCAAGGGAACCCCTCCCAAGACGCAGAGGTTGTCCATCTCTGCAGGGAGAAGTGACTGCCAGTCACCATTGGAGAGGGATGCCCGGGAAGCGGCCCTTTGCCAGGTGCCATTTGTGGTGGCATTTTGCTGGAAGGGGGTGCACAGCTGTGGTGGGGAATGGGGGAGCAGTGGCCCTTGCCGACCCCGCGGAGAGCAGCAGCAAGCAACAACCAGCACGGCTTGCTCGGCTGTGGGAATGGGAACGGGACAGGCTGTGCCTGCCCTGCGCTGCTGGGCTGGGCCAGCCAGCTGTGGTTGAGCCAGTGCTTTCTGTTTGTTTGGGCTGTTAGATAACTTCGAAAGCAGAAGCTGGAAGGGCTGGCGGCTGAACAGTTTGTTCTTTCCGACTTCCACACGCTGCTGCCTCAAACCCCAACGCCTTGCAGGGCCTGGCAGCGAGGTGCTTAAACCAC
>NW_009228191.1:5398-5767 GCF_000690835.1 Fulmarus glacialis | reverse complement strand
CCTGCCGTATCCCCCGGTCCTCGTCCCACAACATGGCACCGAAGCCCCCTCCAGCACGTCTGCCCTCGCAGCCCTGCACGGAGCTCTGCCTTCCTCTCCCTGTGCCCTCCTCGCTGCCAGAGAAGGGACCAGAGCAGCGGGAATGCTTCTCTGCAGGGGTCTCAGTCCTGCACCCAGCCCTGGCACCACGGTGAGGGGCTGCTGCCACCTCCTGGCCATGCTCCCGGCCCCGCGGCGGACTCAGGGGTGCTGCCCGGGCACCCCTACGGGCAGGGCGGCAGGGCTGCCTCCGGGCTCCGCCGTGCACCCTCGCCGGGCCGGCTGCGCAGGGGAAGGAGCAAGGGGTAAACACCGCTGTGCCACCCGGCA
>NW_009228191.1:282-5010 GCF_000690835.1 Fulmarus glacialis | reverse complement strand
GGAAGGAGCAAGGGTTAAACACCGCTGTGCAACCCGGCAGCACGTCCTCCCCCTGCACAGCCCTTATCTGCCCTACACGTAGCTGCTGTGAACTGGGGCAGAGAACAACGAGGACAGCAAGGCCACGGTGAGCCGTGTGCCAGGGACCGTGCCAGCACGGCTTTGCCAAAGGGCAGCAATGCGACGTGGGTTTGGGTTACCTTTGGGTGGCCTGTGCCTCTCCCGGGGAGAGGCAGCCGCATTTCCCAAGGCAAGGAGGGACTGCTGGGGCTGCAGTGCTCAGGTGTCACCCACTCAGGGACCAGGACAGCACCTGAGCCCAAAGAGGGTGTCACTCCCTGGCACGGCACGGTGCTGTGCCTCAGTTTCGAGCCACCAGGAGGTGAGGACATGAGGCACGTAGAGCTCTGTGCCACGAAGGGAAAATAAGCAATGCTGAGAGACCCTCCAAGGCTGCTCTGCTCCTCTGCACCCCGCTGAATTGATGGCAATGGTAGTGCTGGGAGCAGAGCTGCCTGGCCGTGCAGGCTGGGCACCCGGGTCTGAACTGGGGCCGGGATCCACAGCTCTGACATCCCCTCGGGTGGCACAAAACCCACCCCACAAAGGGGGACACCCCTACTTGATCAAAGGGAAGGGCATTTTTCCACAGCTGGGTACCAACATCCCTTACTGGGGCTGCATCATGTGTCCTTTCAGCTGTCAGAGCTTCTCAACCAGTGACACAGGGTCCCAGTTCTCAGCAGCAACTGGGAGCTTCCAAGAAATTACAGAGACGAAGGCAAGGTTGGGCTGAGGCCAAATCGCTAGCACAGGTTTTGCCCCTGTCCAAAGGATTGTGGTGGGGGCCTGATTCTGTGTCTGATGACCAGGAGCCAGGCACGTCACTCTGGAGCCTGCCAAGACCCCTCTCCCAGTGCCGGGCCACTGGGGATGAAATACCCCCAGGCTGGGACCCAGCAGCAGGTGAGGAGCAGGGTGTGCTGCAGCCCTGTCCAGGAGCTGGAGCGGGTAAGGTGGGGAAGAAAAGCGGTGACATGGCTGCTCTGGAAGGAGAGGGAGGCCAGCAAAGCTGAGCAGGAGAGGGGACAAGCAGGGATGGAGCAGAAGCCAAGTGGAGACGGAGATGGGGATACTGCAGACTTGTTCAGGCTGGGGCTCGCCCAGCTGAGGACCCAAGCAAGGCTGACCACCCACCCACAGCCCTCCCAAGCTTTGCCTGCTTTGGTCACGCTGTGTGCCGTGATGGCCGGAGAGCCGCGGGAGGCTGGGGGGTGCCGCAGCGTGACCGGGCATCACGCCTTGACTCAGACCGCAGTCACCGTGCACGAGGCAGAGCGGGGAGGGGACGGTGGCCCAGGCAGGAGGCACACAAGGGCAGGCAGTGTGCTCGCCCCGCGGCGCTCGGCCAGCTGCATGGGGAGCTTGTGGCCTGGCCCAAGGCAGCCCTGTGAGTCCTGGGAAAATGATGTGGTTTTACAAGTCCTCTTCCTCCCTCTGGTGCCCACCGACCTGTGAAACCGTGGTTCTAAAAACCGCCCCAGGGCTGGCACAACAGCCGCTCTCTGCATCCAGCTCGGGAGCCACCACACTCCAGCAATGCACCCCTCCTGCTGCCCACCAACCTCCCCCCGGGCAGGGGCTGGGGAGAGCCCCGGGGGGCTGACGAAGGAAGCCCCACGGATCACTCAGGCAATGGAGGGAATGGAGTGGGACATGTCCCAGCAGGGTTTTAAAGGTGAGGGCAGGCTCTGCGGCAGCCAGTGTGGTTTGCCTTCACCTAGGATAGGGTGTCTGGGGAACTGTGCAACTTCATCAGCTCCACACCAAGCACGTTGGGGAACAGGCAAGATCAGAGACAGCAAGAAAGCTACAGGCTCGTGCGCTTTCATGTGGTCTCAGGGCAGACTTGTTTTCAACCTGCCTATGAGGGCAAGTTCAGGCTTCAGCTCTGGGGACAAACTCGGGCTCCAGCTCTGCTTTGCATCCCCCCATGCCAGCACTGCGCCCTCCATCCGTTCTTGCGTGCTGCCCAGCCCGGCGCTGCAGAAACCGCGTGATGCTATCTGTTCGCTCGTGACTTCCACCAGCTCCTCAGGAGCCCCTGGCAGGGAGACAAGAGGAACGGGCCAGATGCTGAACTAGCGTAAGGCAGGAATGAAAACCCAGTCCGCAGGATTTAAAAGCGGTGAGGTTAGTCTCCTGTGGAGTCCATTTCTTCCGCCTCAAGTCCCCTTGCTCCCAGCTATGATGCTCCTCTGAAGAGAAAGCCAAGATGCACAGTGCTCTGGGCTGTCCTGGCTGCGGGAAGTCAGAGCTGCCCAGGCTGCTGCCTGCAAGCTTGGGAAGAGCTTCCCATAGGCAGAATGTCCCCAACGTGGACATCAGAAATAGCGGTCCTCCTAAGAATGCAGTTGCCATTGTGCTGGGGGATGAGGAGCAGAGCCCAGGGTATTTATTCAATGCTTTGCACGCTGCGTTGCTCCCTGGGAGGAGCAAAGCAATGGCACGGAGGGTGAGATAAGGCATTGCGGCTGCAGCTGGGCTCACCAGGAGCCTCCTCCGCCACTCCGGGTCTGCAGGTGCATTTGAGGTCAAGCGGAGGAGATACTCCTGATATCAGAAGCACTTGGCTTCTCTGCTCTCTATGGCGGGGAGAGCCCAGCAAAGCTCTTGGCCACCTTAAGCAGGCTGCTCCCTACTCCAGGGAACTGGCCTTTGCACGCCATGGTGGCCGGAGAGCCAAAGGAGGGTCAGGATGTGCTGGGCATTTGCCGGATCCACTTGACCGGACTCTGTAAATGAGCTTTTATATAACTCTTCTTCCTGATCACTTCCAGCGCCTTCCAAGGAAAAGCCACAGGCATCTGAAAGCCTGCACGCCTGCCAGCTATGAATGGGCTGCGAGGGGCTGGTTCCCCCAGTTGCTATGAAAAGCTGCCTATTCCCGCAAGGAAACCTCGCAAGGCAGCACCAGATCCTCTAGATTAGGCTCAGGCTGCAGTAGCGGTGAACAGGCTGTTCCCATCATTGCTACACAAGGAGCCCGCAAGCCGTCCCGTGGCTGGGACAGGCCTGGGAAGGGGACATGCACAGCCTGGCTCCCCTCACCCTGATGTCTCCTCCCAGGCTTCCCCGGCCACATCCCTGCTCTCCACGCCAGCAGCTGCTGGAAATCCAGTAGCCCAAGCTTGTGTTCAGTTCACCAAACTGGCGTATCGGGACTAACCCCCTCCCGCCGCTCTCCGCAGGGGCACGGCTCCCCGGGGGCACGGGCAGCTGTCCTCGCAGCGATGGAGAGCATCCAGCTGACACTGGGATGGATCCTCGCACCCCCGCGCTCCCCCAGATGGGAGCTCAGCGGGGTGCAGTGTTCAGGCACGGTGCAGGAGCGCGGTTCTCACGGTCTGCCCACGTAGGCAGGCTGCCTGCAGAAGAGCTGGGAAGTCGGTGGCCCGGGCTGGCTCCCTGCGAGCGGATGTTATTTTCAACTCCCAGTTCCTCTCTCGTTTTTGCCATGCAGCGACTGGTTCTGCTGTTTGCTGAGCAACAGACCCCTTTATTTTTTCCCCTCCACTATTTCTAGGCTATTTTTAGGCTTTTCTCAGTTGGCCTTTGCCGCAGACACTTTCAAAGGGCTGGAGCAGGTGACTTGCTTCGCGTATGCAGAGGAAGAGGAGAGATGCGCAGGGCGGGAGGTGCCGGGAAGGAGAGGGGCTTCCCAAACCGGACGGGGGAAGTACGTGCCTTGGAGCATCAGCTGCCCTGTGCTGCACGCAAGAGAGAGCGCCTCTTCCCACACACAGCCGTGGCATGCAAGAGCCGGCCTTCCCCCGAGGGAGCCGTGATGCCCACGTCTTCCCGACCATGCCAACAGCAGCCTTCACCTCTCCAAAGCCCAACCAAGGGAGATCCTCCATGTGGTACTAGCAGGGCTGGGGGTCCTGCGCTGGTCCTGCTGCAGCCCAGGGCAAGGAGGGCGTGCGGAGGCACAGGGAGGGACAGCTGCTTGAGGGAAGCTGATGGGACGGGACCCGGGCAGATGGGCAGGGCTTGGGATGCCCAGAGAGGGTCAAACATGGCTGTGGCAGCGAGGAACCACTGGATGGGGCCAGCAGAGCTGGGGTCAGCCAGTGTCAGGCTTGGGACAAGGATCAGCCCCCATGGGAACCTAAGTGGGAGAGAAGAGCGTGAGGGACACGGTGCCCACCACTGCTGTGGTCGGAGCCTCTCCACTGAGAGTACTGATGGGGGAGATGCTGCCCTGTCCCCAAAAGAAAGGACAAGACATGAAATAGCACATCCCGAACCCCTTCCCGTGGCCGCGTTCAGGAGAAGGAAGCGCTCTTCGGGCAGCAAAGAAAGAAACAGCCTGTATCTTCATCAGGCAGTGAGAGTCCGGCCTGAGGCTGGGGTCCTCTGATTGCAACCCCCCAAAAAAGGTCATTTCATCCTGGTGGGGCAGGACTCTCTCCTCCTGGGGCAGGAAGAGGCGGTGGTACCGCGTGTGGCCCCACAGCCCTTTTTCCCCTGGAAAACTGCAAAACCCTGAGCTTCGTTGCAGCTCTGAGAAGCTCGGAAAGAGCCAGAACCTGCTGCAGGACAGACGCCCACGTCAGCCCTCAGACACCTCGAACCTTCCAGGCTGTTATGCAGAGGTGGAGCCCCACCACCACTGCTTGGCGAGGGCACTGCAAACCTTCCCACGTCACAAGACCCAAACAGTCC
>NW_009228191.1:0-200 GCF_000690835.1 Fulmarus glacialis | reverse complement strand
TATCAGGATCTTGCTGAGATCAGCTGTGTTCTTGGCGAGTGGGTCATGTTTGTGCAGCGGTTTGTAAATGCAAATTGTTATGTAAGTGCTCAGGGTTACTCCGGAGGCTTGGCTGGCCGCGTCTCCCCCCGTGCGCATGTGCGGGGTGCGCTGCCTGCCTGCTCGCCAGCGCTGTCAGCAGGGTAAAGAGCACACGCATC
>NW_009228190.1:0-32164 GCF_000690835.1 Fulmarus glacialis | reverse complement strand
AACCTCATACAGTTGGCCTCAGCCCATCCTATATGCATTTGTTTTCTGTGAGCATCCCGGCAAAAATATTTCATGACAGTAGTATTTTGGCAAAAAATTTTCTGAATCCTAAAAGTCCCTGACATAAGGGTAAGTTTGCCCAAAAGCATAACTAGCTCAGAAGATCTCAGAAATGCTAATTTTTTTTACCTGTGCTTAACCTTTCCTCTTTTATTACACAAAGAAGCTGTTTCCTAACAGCAACGCCAGTTAAAGCCACATTTATATACTAGATATTCCTTGACTGTCACGAGCTGAAGGAAAACGAGGTCATGCAAGAGAGTCTCAGATTGCATCCACTTTTCAGTCACACAAGAGAAAGCAATTTGTGCTGTCTGTTACTCTCAGCAGTAGGTTCTGTATTAGCCCAACATCTGCTGATTTCCTCTGAATTGTGAAACCTTTCTCTATCCATTCTGTCTTCACACACACACTCCTCACGAATCCATGTGGACAGATAAATATCAGTGCTTCAGAAGCTGTTTCCCTCACACAAGAGCACATGGGAAAAAGCAAAAGATAAAAAAACACGTATATTATGTCAGGCCGTATATCGACTCAGAATCTGCAAGCAAACACCTAACCAGCTTAGGAACAGTCAAGTCAATTTGGCTATGAGGAAAGAGAAGACGGGAACAGTGAATTGTATTAGATGGGTTTGCCACACTTGCTGGCATTCAATGTATTCCTCAGAGTCTAGTGAAGGGAGTATCACGTGCTGGCTTTCCTTTCTACTTTCTGTCAGTCATGGAATGCACTTCATTTCACCATCCAGGCCATACCACAAAACGCTTCAGTCTCAGCTCTTTCCTTTTGGAACCAACCTCTTGACAACGTCACTCTCAGCCAGACAGGCGTCCTGCTGCCAGAGTTATGTGATATTTACAGTGAGTCTTGGATAAATCCTGGCCCCAAAAAGAAACCCTACCCCAGAATAAGCTTGCTGATCATGCCTTTGTTTGGCACAGAGAAAGGTTTCGCTACAGTAACTGAGATGATACAGTGTGTAGAGTAATATTATTTACTAAATACAGAATATCAGCTACTACACGTAATACTACTGCAAATTAGGCAGATCACTCTCCAGGCAGATATATGCTCCAGGAATAAAATACTAGGTAGCCTATTCATTAGTTGGAAGCCAGAAATAATCACACTGAAAGAAAAAAAAAAAAAAGTAGCTTAAATCTGAATCCGGGCAGGGAAGACATTACCATTGAACATTGACCATGTGGGACAGGTGTGCTCACCAAGAACTTTCTTTCCTCCCAGATTGCCCCACTGCCTGATCAATCAAAGCCCGTTAGAAGAGGGCTTATTTGAATAGCTGTATAGAAGGTTAGAATCAATCTTCTTTCATATTACAGTGCTACAGGCCAGTCAGAGTTAGCTGCATTGAGTCACCCTAAAAATAAATGAAGGTTGCAGGGTAGTTAGGGTTTTTTTATTTATTCTGGTCTGGTAACGGCAGTGATGATGGGCTGACTAACATACGTTACTAGCTTCTGTGATCAAACACTATGGTCATGAATCCTCAGCTTGTGCCAATGTATCTGGAATTTGCATGTGATCTTCCATCCAATGCGTTAGCCAGGTTTAGAGCTGTGCAGCCTCCAAGATCATAAGACATGAAGTGAATTCAGGCTGGCACAGTCATAAACTACTGTTTAGGATAAATGAAAGCCAGATATTGGGCAGATGCTGACCAAAAGCGGGGGGGGGGGGGGGGGGGAGCGAGGGCAGGAAGGAGAAGGAGTGAGAGACAAAGAGAGGGAGAAAGGGACAGAGGGACAAAGAGCCAAAGATTTGATTGTCCAAGTGTTAAGAATCTTCTACACTCACTTCAAGCCCACACACATGCCCAGGTTGCAGTAGTTCGCTACTGGTGCTTGTCTGTCTACAACTGTCCTCTCAGAGATGAGCCATTTCAAACAGCATTCCAAGAGCTTCTTCCACCATTAGTTGCTGACCTTACAAGCAATTGCTCTGGCCCTTCTTTTTCTTAGCACTCGCATGCCTGAACTTCTCTCACCTATTAAATGTAAGTCACTTTCACACTGGCTTACTCATGCCAGGAGCACAAAACAAGAGGAAGTAATCACTTCACTGCTGCGAGCAATAGAGATGTCACTGAATAATACAGTCCCAGAAATACCCCAGCAGCACAACCGCTTATTTTCAATTCCTTTGTCTTCCAAATGCTGAGGCTATTTAGAGAGCTGACATACAGTGCTGTGTACAGTTAGCAGAGGACAGAATTTAGCTGGCAAAACTCTTGCTGCTTATTAAAAACACACCATCTATCGTGAGTGTATAGGCACTTTCCAACCCTTCATTTACCAGATGTTAGGCAGCAGGGGTTGGACAGAAACCTTCTCTTTGCTTCTTTTCTGTCTGTACTACTATTGAGCCAGAGGAATGAACTTCTGCATCTGAGCAGGCTCCCCCCCACACCTGGTTCTCTGGCTACAGGAGGCTAAACAGAGCGGTCTCAATTTAGCTCTACGTGGTGACCTTCATTCACCTTCAGCAAGTTCAGAAAACTGTCAGTAGTTCCACCAAGATCAACAGGGATATCCACAGCACCACTACCAACAAGAGAGAGGAGTTCACAATCCTATTCCAAAACCAAGCTCTGTTGCAGCAACTCATATCCTCAGCCTCTATAAATTAAGTATTCACACTGAGAAACTTAAGTACAGTTAAGAACTTGCCCTATGAACTATTCAAATCAGATTTTAAAATCAGATGTCTGTTCTCATATGTGCAAATGCTATTCTGAAGTTTTATTAACACTGCAGTGAATATAGATATGTGCTACCTACATGTAGTTTCTTGTCCTGTAAGGGGATCACTAGCTTCTTCTCCAAACATGGCATAAACTGTGACTGTATATTCTGTATTTGGCAATAGTCCATCCAGCTCAAGATCTGTTGAGGCCTCCCCAATTTTTATCTAAAAACACCATGAATAAAAAAGACACATTATTTCCAAATTAGCTCACAATGGGGAAGAACACTATTTACACACTTGAAATTAGATACATTATCAAATGCTCTCCTGAGAATTTGCCTGATCCTCTGCCTGCAGTACTTGGCCCAAGATTTGGGGATTTTGCACGATAATCAAAAGAACAAAATTTTCAAAAAGTCAAAAGCCAACATACAGGTAAGAGGACTTTCAAAGTAACTAGTCACATTAGCAATGACAAAATAGTCCTCTCTAGAACGTGCACTTACTAAGAGCTTTTCATCCCCAGCTACACCTCGTTTCACCTGTGGTCATAGGACTGAAATTTCATAGGAGAAATTGATTTCCGTGCACATTGACGTTCAGGTTTGTTGCTATTTAAGGTGTGTAACATTTTCCTCCTCCACCTCTTCACTGAGAGACACATTAACATGGACTGACTTATTTATTGAAAAAAAGTCTTTCTTTGGGGTAAGGCTCAGTTTTCAGGGAGGCCCCATTTTTAACAGAATTATGTGTTCACAGCCACTCATTTAGCAGAGAGCACAAGTCTATGCGAGCTTTCAGTAGCTTCCTACACTCTCCACAAGTTCGCATGCCCCTGCATGCTTTTTACTGTTCTTGCTTGAACAGAGATGTTGTACATAATCTTAATTATACATATAGAAACTTGAGCATAAAAACTTTTAAATCCCAGACCAGAAGTTCTGTTGGAACTATGCTAGCAACTTTAGAAAAGTCTACTGGTTTTACTATTTTAGTGACAGAAGACTGGACTTTACCTTGTTCCATCTTCTTTTCCTTCTAAAAATACCTTCTAAAAATCACTTTTGATGGAAGGCATTATTTTTAAATGCAAAAATAAAAGTTGAACAGAGCCAAAAGAAAACCAATAAATGTCACATCTGCAAATTTTATTTACTTTAAAGGTCCTGATGAGAACAAAGGCTAAACTTCATATTCTTCTGATAACACACTTAGAAAGTATCTTAGTTTTACTTTATTTTTTCTTCCTATGAGTGTTAGTTTTATATGATGATATAGTATCATCTCATATATAATTTCAAGAGTCACTTTAATTCAGCTGAAATTGCTGCATTTTTATGGCAATGACATATAAAAATAATCAACTGGTACTTGCACTTTATTCATAGTCTATAACACATACAGTACTTAAGGCAGTCATAGAAAAAAAACCCAAAGTGTTTGCTGATCAAGTGGGAGGTTAAAGGCCACGTACTAGTTTATTCTTTAAAACATTTGTTTTTTGAATAATTGCTATTCAAATGAAAGACCAATACATCACCTCCTTCTCATCTGCTGCCAATCCTTCTGTGAGGGGAGCATACAGGATCATGTAACCTGTGGCACCCGCTACTCCATTCCACTTCGCCCTCATGCTGCTCTGTGACACATCATACAATTGCAGATCCGATGCCATTGGCAAGGCAACTACAGTGGAACAAGAGACAGACACTTCAGTTGTCTCACTTGAACAACCAGCTATTTTTCAAACAGTTTATTTTACTCCAGGAAACACAAAGGAATATAGCTATCTCGAGGCATGGAAGTGCTGTCTGTATGCCACAACTATGAAGAGCTGATTAGTACATAAAAGAACACAAAATTAGAGAAACAAGGAAATGATGAGCTAACTAATTCTAACGCCAGGGCAGAGTTACCCCTTACAAAGCATTTCAGCTCTTTGTCCTAAATGGCTTTGAACATTTCAAGTGGGAGGATTTCTGTTCTTCAAGCACCAAATCACTCTGTTCAGATCTCACCCTACTTTCACCCTGATCTGCAGGAGGATGACCACTCGCTACTGAATGGGCACAGTTGCTATTAGAACAAGTAGTAGTCTCCAGAGGTGGCTCTTTCTGGCAACAGTTCCCAAGACAGAGCAAGGCAGAGACAGCCATGAGGTAGGACACCCTGGAGGAAACCCTGAATGAGCACGCTGCGCACGTCAAAATATTTTGACTACAAACTGTTGTGGGTTTAAGGCCTGGACTGTCCAAATTGGCTCGCAGATCTATGCCAGGGGGATTATGCAAATGTGGGCAAGATCATCCATCGCAAATCATCGCAAATGCTAACCTGGTGAGTACAACTAAGAAGGCTGAGTGAAATTCAAACATTATTAGGAGGTTTACTTGTGAATTTAAGGCGCTAATACCAGAGCATAGGGCCAATCTGGGTTCCTGAATATTACTTTGTATTTCTGTAACTCTTTAGAATAGCATTTTGCACTTCTCTGATTGTCCTACTTTCTTTCTTTCACAGAATAACATCCCAAGGCTGTTACACCATTGATGGATCCCACCAAAATATCCAGTCACTGGAGAGATACAAGGGAACTTTGGCTGCTCCTTTGGGACTTCTACACTGGGAATAGTCCCTAAAATGACTCAATGTCTGAAAAAAACAGAAGGCAATTGGTAATTGATATCAAACCTTTCCTATTAGGAACTCGGAGAGACTGTAATAGGCTGGATGTTAAGCCTCTACAAAGCTCTGCTTTGCATGTTTCTGAAGAATCTAATCTGCAAACACAGATTCAGCAACCAATTCTAATTACAATGCTAATAATTCACAGAGCTTCTTTAATCTCCTTGTCCAAACAAAAATTGCAGCCTGTCTAGCTGACATCTCCAAGGAGTAGTGTATCTGTTACGTTATGTTCAACAAGCTCTAACAGAGCTCTTAACTTCCCATATACAAAACACGCCAGCCTCGTCCTTTCTTGTTCATTGAGGCCATTTACTCAGTCTGTTGTTTAGGTCTGTAAATGTGGGCAAAACTTCAACCCACGCCTCTCTTTAGGTTTCCACTGCCAGGTTACCCATCTATCTTCACTTCCAAAACTTTCACAGCCTACCTCCACCCTATTTAAACCCTTGCTGATGTGTTGACTTATATTCCCATGAATTCCCACACTTCCTTTAATTATAGGGAGGAACTACCCATAAACATTTTCAAATGTACTTCAGTCTCCTCCCTCAGAGCTCCACTCAGACCTCTGATACCTACAGAAAGAAACTACATGTGACATATTTTGAGGGCACTTTCTACCACGTTATCTCATTCTTATTCAAACCCCCCCAGAATCACAGAGAGAGTATCCATCACCTGTCCTTTTCCTTATTTTGATTCTAAAAATCCACAAGAAAAGTATCCTCTAACTCTAACTTACGACTCGTGTTAACTCTCAAAAGGACTTCCTAGATACTCTAGCAATATAAATAGTAATTAATGAAGAGAGGACTGGAAATTAAACAAGTGGTATTTTCTACTGGAATTTTCAGCTGAAGAGCTCAGAATCTCAAATACAAATATCCAGTAGATAATGCTGATTTTCATCTTGGACAGTCACCAGAGTATCCTAATACTCTGGTAACATAGGGACAAATTAAACCTACTAAAAAACAACTGGAATAAATTAAAACAGGTAAAAATATATTTGCAGCAAATTAAAATGTGAATGCATTTCATATTTATTTCAAGTTAGAAGTGACTATTAAATCAGAAACCTTTCTAATTATCTGTACGTTATGCATATTGGATGTGTCTATTTAGATTTCACATACCTGTAAGCTATTTTCAGTGTTCTATATGAACAAATGTGATTGGTGGCTATTTTAATCTGTCAGTATCTCACACAAAGGCAGGAATGTAAACTACAAATTTCCCATCGTCCTCCATTAGGATAGTAAAAAATACTTTCAAACTGCAGGTATTTTAGCATGTGGAGTGATTAATACTTGCACATGTCAGATTATTACTTCCAACACACTATCAAAGACAGCTGTATCAAATGCTTGATGCTGCATGACCTTGGGGTGTGATCTGATCAGATCTCAGAAAGCCAGCAGGGCTGGGCTCTGTCAGAACTTGACTAGGTGACTTCAAAGGAATACCAGGTGCAATATGAAACAATCCTGTTGGCTCAGTATGTGATTGTTCTCTCTGCCTCAATAAATTAAACAGGTCCTAACACCGTGTTATGGGGTATAACATGGCTGGAGATGACACTTTGGGAGACTGAGACTAAAATAGAAGTCTCAAATAATTTTATATGATCCTATTTTATTTTCTTTTCAGATTGGGAAGATTAGCACTGACACAGAATCAAAGAACCATTGAGGATGAAAGGCACCTCTTGAGATCATCTAGTCTAACTAACTTCCCCGTTCAGTCAGGGTCAGCTAGAGCAGATTGCTCAGAACTGTTGGGTTTTCAATATCTCCAGAGATGCAGACTCCACAATCTCTCTGCACAACCTATTCCAGTGTTTGACCACCATCACAATAAAATCATGTCTTCTGTTCAGATTTAATTTCACATTTTTTTAATTTGTGCCCATTGACTCTTGTTCTGTCAGTGGGCACCACTGAAGAGCCTGGCTCCCTCTTCTTCATTCCCTCCCATCAGGGATTTTTACACATCGATAAGATCACCCTGAGCCTTCTCTCCTCCAGGCTGAGCAGCCACAGCTGTTTCAGTCTCTCCTCTTATGAAAGATGCTCCAAGCCGTTAATCATCTTTGTGGCCTCTCACTGGACTCACTCCAGTAAGTCCACATCTCTCTTGTACTGGGGAGCCCTGCACAGGACGAAGCATCCAGGTGTGGCCTCATCAGTGCTGAGCAGAGGGCAAGAATCACCTCCCTCAACCAGCTGGCAATCTTTTTCTAACGCAATGCAGGAGGCTTTTGGCCTTCTTTGTGACAAGGGTGCATTGCTGGGTCACAGTCAGCGTGTTGTTTACCAAGACCCCCAGGTCCTTCTCTGCAGAGCTGCTTTCCAGATGGTCCCCCCCGGCATGTACTGACGCATGGGGTTATTCCTCCCCAGGGACAGGACTATCACACTTCCCTTTGTTGAACTGCATGAGGTCAAACATGTTTTCCCCTTCATATATCCATGCTGACTAATTCCAATCACCTCCTTGTCCTTCATGTGTTTGGAAAAGGGTTTCCAGGATTAGTTGCTCCGACACCTTCCCAGGGATTGAGGTGACAATGACCGGCCTGTAGTTCCCCAGATCCTGCTTCACAAAGGATTGACATTTGCTTTCTTCCAGTGTTCAGGAACTTCTCCCAGTCACCATGACCTATCAAGGACAATCAAGGCTGTCCCCACAATGACAGAAGCCAGCTCCCTCTGCACTCACAGGTGCACCCCATCCAGTCCCATGGACTCACGTGCGTCCACTTTGCTTAAGTGCTCCCTACACCAGTCCTCCTCAAATGAGAGTAAGTCTTCCTTTCTCCAGACTTTCCCATTGACCTCAGCAGCCTGGGATTTCTGAAGGTCATTTTAACCGGCAAAGGCTGAGTCAAAGAAGGCACTGGGTACCTCGGTGTTTTCCACTTTGTTTGTCACCAGGTGCCCTGTTCCATTCAGGAGTGGGCCCATGTTCTCCTGTCTTCCTTTTACTGTTTATGCACTTGTAGAGTCTGTTCTTGTTGTTCTTCACATCCCTTGCCAGATTCAGCTCCAGGTTCACCCTGGCTTTCCTAAACTTACCCCTGCAAGATCAGACAGCAACTCCATACTTCTCCTGTGTCATCTGTCTCTTCTTCTCTCTCTTATATACTTCCTTTTTATGTCTGAGTTCTGTTAGGAGTTCCTTGCTTATCCATGTCGGCCTCCTGTCACCTTTGCTTGATTTCCTACTTGTCAGTATGGACCTTTCTTGAGCTTGTAAGGATGTGATCGTTGTGTATCAAGCTGCTCTTCTGGATCCCCCTTCTCTCCAGGGTCACATCCCTTGGGATTCTTCCAAGCACATGTCTGAAGAGACTGAGGACTGCTATCCTGAAATCCAGAGTTGTGGTCCTGCTTTTTGCACTCCTCCCTCCTCTTAGAATCCTGAATTCCACCATCTCATGGTCACTGCAGCCAAGGCTACCTGTGACTTTAAAACCCCCCATCAGTTATTCCTTGTTTTTAAGTATCAGCTACAGCAGAGCACCTTCTCTTGCTGGCTCCTCGATGACTTATGTCAGGAAGTTGTTGTCAAAGCACTGTAGAAATCTTCTAGATTGCTTGAGCCCTGCTGTGTTGTTCTTCCAGCAGATATCAGCTATTGATATATCACATATTGACTTCCTGGCTCCTGGTTTGAACTAAAAAGTTACTCTTTCCTTCCATTCCTAATATCTATCATATTTACTAAAAAAGTAACCATATTTTGTATACAAATACATAAAATTGATATGATCAATAGCAGCACATTATCTCAGGTACTAGCATAGTTTTCATTACAGAACCCAAAACTGTAAACATATTCATTCTAACAATATCGCAAGTCACCATTTTACAGACAGAAAATAACTGAATCATTGAGAAAAGAACTTACAGAAGTTACCTTGAAATCTTTGGCACTGGTAGGAATCATATGCAGGTATTTCTGGTCCCACCTAATCCTCCACTCATGAGATGATCTTCAGCCACAAACCTAATTTATAAAGCTTGGCTCCACACCCGAAGTGTAGGAATGTTCTAATTTAGGGTTCAATACAACCGACTTCAAAGTTCAGCCCAGAGATAAAACCTTTCTCAGTGTTTAAATATCCACACAGCATTTGGACTTAGGAACTTAGCCCAGAATTAATTCAAACAGAAATTAACTTAAGGCAAATGCATTAAAAGAAGCTAAATTGAAAAAGACTCCCTTCTGTATTTCTTTTTCACAAAGGCTAGTGCTTACACGGTGTGATTAAATGCAGACAGCCAAATGTGTAACAAACATGATAAGGATACTTACGTGTAGTTTCAGTTCCACGGAGGCCCTCACTAGCAGCATTTGAGTATATAGCAAATACAGCTACCTGGTATTCAGTTAAAGACATCAGGTTTTTCAGAACAGCTGTTGATAAGCTTCCATCTACCACAACCTGTTTAGAAGAAAATTCATCTAAATACACATAAAGCAAACTAACTATATTACCGTCAAATCAATCAATCTCTCTTTCAGGCAATTTTTACACTGGCATCTAAGAATCAATGTACAAAAGTTCAATTCATAAATCAAATTTGCTTTTGCTACCTTTATGTACAATAAAGTGTCTGAAAAAAAGAACAGCAACCATATACATAATCAAAATGTTTAGCTGTTATAAGAAGCCATTTAGAACAAAGGAATTGCTTAGATAAATAAAGTGTATGGAATACAGTCTAAGAGTGTATATTGGGCACTTTTTATTATAATTACTATATCATCATAAATATTCCTTTAGTACTATATATGTACACACACAGTATTTCAAATTGACATTAATACATATCCATGCTAAACAAGTTTCTAGTACAAAAAGAAATAAAATATATCCTTAGTTAAATCCTTCTGCTCTTCTGCCTTTCCATACAATTTTGTAAGTTGTCAGCTGAAGCCAAAAGCTTGTTCCACTGCATTTTTTCCTGCCTCCAAAATGCCTAAGTCCTATTCAAATAAAGATCTCTCTCCAAATTTTCAGTGACTAGTTGTGTGTACAAAATACACACCCATATCATCTTCCTTTCATTAATTATTTTTTCTTAGAACTGAAAATCTGGCTTACCATCAGCTTCTACTTCTTCTGTTCTTGTAAACAGAATGGTGCAGGGGAAGTCTATAGAATTGGTTCAAGAAACCATATGTGTAAGCAAAAATGCAGGCAGTTCACCACACACCCCCAAAAGTGCTCATTGTTATAGTACATTTACTTTAAATTACACGACAGAAGAGCAGCCTGGCTACTACCTAACCTTCACCACCATCCAGTGTGACCATATCTTCTTTCTGTAGTGGGCTTCAGAGCCCACATAGGGAATTTCAAAGTAGACTTAAATAAGACCATGGATTTTCTGTCTGGTTAGTTCTTGCTGTTGTATTAAAAATTTCTGGGAACCTTTTCCTCCTATTACCTCTTCCGGTTGTCCTCCTCGAGTGGGATAGTACACAACCCTGTATTTTTCCACTTTGCCTGGTGCATGGGTCCAGCTAACTCGGAATCCTCTAGCTGTTACCTCAGATGTGACCAAATCCGAAGGAGCCCCAAGTGAAGCAACAATTGTTCCTAGGTTAGAGACAACAAAATTTTTTTTATTCCCCTCTGCAAAATAATTATTTTGTTTGTTGTATTTGCTGAAGCTCCAAAGATTACTCCTCATCAGAAAATCAAATAATTGGCTACTGCACATTTATTTAGGTTATTTTCAGTGGAAACAAAGAACTAATAATGAGTACTGCACATGGAGTTTTCACTGGGACTAAGCCTCCCTGGTCTTTCATAAACCTTTATATAAAAGAGACAAAAATACAAAACTAAGCCTTCCTCTCCTTCCTCCCATCACTCTTTCAAGCCCTTTCTTTCTGGGTGTTTTTTTCAGGTTGCCTTCCTCCCAGTCACGAAAACCATCCAAGTACATATACAGCTGCGATTGCCTGTGCTCCTCTGCAGGTTAGAAACTGATATGCTGCCTGTCAGCAGATTAAAGATGTAGTGAATGGTCATCTTCTCTGGCAATCATTCCTTTCCACAAAGATGTCTCATCTCTCTATGGTTTTTCCATCCTCTTCCCCTCAATTTCCCAACTGACTGCTTACTCCCCCTACAAGACACAGCTAATATTCTGTATTTCTTCCAGTTTCCAGGTGAATAAAAGAGGAAAAAAATGGAATGAAGCCTTACTAATACACACTTTTTCATTGCACAGGTAAAAATATGTGTGAAGACAGCCTTCCTCACTGATATATATTACAAGCTTATTGAAAAATCACTCAGCATTTCTGTGATATTACAGAATCACAAACCAAGCAATACAAACAAAATCCACTGAAGCCTTTCAGACAGAATTTCCTCTGATAGGACTGTTTCTTGCAACATTTTTTCATACCCATTTCTTTTGTTCAGAAAAGCAAAAAAATATTGTAGTCAGAGAAGGCTTTTTTATATAAGAACAATTTTCTTCAACACCACTTTTCTTATGCTCTGAAATGTATTTTTTGTATAAAATAAGAAAGAGAAAAAAAAATCCATCATCCAGAAGGGACAAAGCAATCTTAATAGTTGAAAATTTTGAAAACTTATGAGACAATAAAAACAGCAAGGTAGGAGATGGAAAGCACAGCACAAACGTAACAATTCCATGTGCAGCTGTTAAAGTAATTCATCCCCAAACCTGTGTATTATAAAAAAAAAATTTTCCTTACCCACCACTTGGAAATAGTTACAGCAGAAGAATGTATATTTTTGTATTTTTTGGTACTACCAAATACCATAATGTTTACCACTATCAAAGACAGAGAGCAAAAGATCAAAGATATCAAAGCAAGCGTAAAACATACCTAGGAAGATAACTTCCCTGACAATGTACTTTCTTGTGAGCAAAAGAATATACAGCATGAGTCAAGTGCCAGAAGCCAGCTTAGAACTGCAGGTATTTGGAATAGGATTTGTAGCTCTAAGTTCATATTAAGTTACATTAGATCTTGTTTCTTATTCACCTTTGATTTCCTTTTCCTGCTCCTCTACTCGTGAGCACACTGTTCTGGTAAGACCTTCAACAATGGTATGCATGAAGTTAAAGTCAGCAACGTTGTAGACATGCGTGCTGTCAGGTTCAGAGGCAATCTCTTTGAGTTCATTTATATCTGCATTCTTTACACCTTTCATTGGAAAGAAAAATAAAGAAAATATTTGCAGCAAAAAAAGAAAAAAATCTTGTATGCATAGGGATTGATAAAAAAATTACTAAAATCCAATTCTTTCTATTTGTTTTAATGACCAACCACAGATTAAGTTATTGTTAAGATGTTACTTCAAGATGTTAATTTCTGCCAGTGTAACTGGCATTTTTTCAGCTGTCTCCTGATAATGTAGCATCCATGTATACTGCTAAACTCCAGTCATAGCAGCAATGAATTGAAGAACATATTAAAGAAGATTTAAATTAATGATGATATTTATGGGATACAGACAGAAAAGAACACTTCCTTAATATAGAGAGCAACAGATACAAATACAGCAGAGTATAGTGGGACACAACATATGGGTATGGCAGAATACACACCAATAGCAAACAGCTCAATGCCAGCATCTCGTAGGTTTTTAGCAGGAGGGATAACGTCATCCTGGGACTTCCCATCAGTGATCAGTATACCGATTTTAGATACTCCAGGTCTTGCACCTGCTTCAGGCTTAAAGCTGTTTTCCAAAATGTAAGTTAAGGCAAGACCTAAAAAAGGAAATATTTAAAAAAACTTTAAAAGGGAAAAATATTCATTAATTTTGTTAATATCACAGTGTTTGTCTTTCTACTCAATTTAAAAATCCTGAGAAACCTTTTAATGAAGAATACGTATAAAAGAAGAATTTATTTACTGAAAGATTAAATTCCAACAAGCAACCTAAACTACAGAGAAGGCCACATTCATCTTTAGCAGCTTTTTGATCAATCAATGTATTTTAAAGGGGTTATGAAAACCTAAATTGATCTTCCTGTGAACGCATCATTTCTTCTTTCTTACTCTACAAAGTTAGAATAGAAAGTCCCCTTTCCTTCTACCTACATTGCTTATATGAAAGCACATGTTCTGGATAGCTTAGTAAATCCCCATACTGCATACAATCTTACTTTACTTTGTTTGTTTGTTTGTTTGTTCTTTCCAATTTACAAGCTGAAGAAAAGCTTAAATAGGGAGAATCTGATTTTAATAACTGCTAATTATTTAAAGGCAAGGAAGAAGAACAACTCCTCAGGACAAACTTACACATCACAATGAGATCCCATCTGAAAACTCTCTTAAGTCTCCCACAGCAAAGGTTCCTAACTCACCGTCTTTTAACATCCATATAAAATAATCATGATAATTTACTACTTGCTACCTCACAGTAACCTCATTCCTAAAATCATACTAGAGTCCTTCTGTCCTATGTCCCACTGCAATCACTCCTTCTACCAAAATAAAGGCTGTTGCAGAAGAGAAGGAGAATCTTTCACATTCTTTCTCCCCTTCCCTCCCTGCCAAAAAAAAAAAAAAAAGGAAGGCAGCAATTTACTTAAAGACATGTCTGGGTCTTTGGATATATCATTCTCCTGGCAAGACAGCCAATATTACTAACTGCTGCTTTGATGATACTGGAGTTGTATTCAGAGACTGTATTTTTCCCAGGTTGACAGGCATCCCCCATTTATCCATCACTAAGTGTCTTCTGGGGCTTCAGTGCTCTAACTACCAAAAGGTCAATGGAAATCTAAAAGCCCCAGGTGATCATTTGAAAAGTTACTATTGCCAGTTGTCAGATATTAAAACAACATTCTTTCCTTCTCCAAAATAAAGCTCTGTGCATGAACATTATGAATGGATTTTGCATTTTCTTCCTAGCAGGTAAAAGATTTTACTTCCAGCACAGAGAGTTCATGTACACTCTGTTTTATGAGACCCTCATAAGATTCTCAATGAAGCCAATGAGACAAGCACTTCAGAAAAGACTTCACTGACATTGGATAAAGCCATTAGCAAGCTGCAAAAACCCTATCCTTTTTACCCTTCATAATAAGCACTAACACTTCGTAGTCTGTGCAGCAGAATATGTTTTTTAATAAAAGACAAAAGCTAAAACATACAGTGTACCTGTTAATGTATTCCCTCCCTTGTATGGTAGATTACGGACTGCATCCAAAACAGCATCTTTTGTGCCATAGGCATTCAAATGCCACTCAATTCTGGGATCACCACTGTACTGTGCAAGTCCTAAAGAACCAGAAATTAAGGTAATCCATTAGACAAAAAAGCATTTTTTTTCCAAATATCTACACTTTATGTACTTGGTTACCAACAGCTTAGCATAGTAAGCCTACCATAAGTAGCTTTGCTACCATACCAGAAAAACTGCATTGCTTGATGCCAAAAAAATACTATAAAGTTGTTCTTAGTGGCAACTCCTCAATTTATTTTCAAAGACTTTCTTTCAAGTGCTAAGGAAAGTAAATGAGGAGCACACAACTTTCTCAGAGTTTAGTAGGATTCCAAGAAATTGGTTTTTTTGAAAAAGAACAATTTTATTTAATGTGCTTTTGAACAGACTAAAATATAAGTAGCAGAACAGAAATATAACATTTGAGCTAGTTTACACCATGAGAAAAGCCATCCATTGGCACATTCTTCCTCCGAAAATTAAACTGCAAGGGTTTGATTTAATGCTGACTGAAGTCAGTAGGACTGTTTTCAGTGTTTTTTCTTTTCCACTGACATTGCATTAGAGTTTACTTAAGCTGAGTATCACAGTAAACTGTGAGGAATTAATACTACAAACATTCCAGCAGCATTACTCTTATGACAGAAGTGCTAGTTCCAGGTGAGGATGAATCTTGCACAAACAAGTAGCTTTAAGCTGTCAACTACCCCGAAATCACAAAATTTTTACATTGCTACAGAATTATTAAGAAAAAAATATGGCACCTTACCTACTCTTGTTTTCTCAGATCCCACGTTAAAAGCGGAAACCAGATTTTCCAGGAACAGTCGAACAAGCCTGAAATTGAATCTGCCAATACTCCAAGAACCATCTACCAGTATCACAATATCTGCAATTGCTGGAGTTTTACAGGTAAACAGGCTTCCTGTAAATCATTACAATGAAAACAATATTGTTAATTCAACAATAAAATTGTAACTCAATAAATGTATACCTTCCTCCTCCCACTAAGCTTAATACTTAAAACTTTCTTCCATGGGCAAAGTGAGAAATAAGCAAAATCACTAAACGTATTTGTTCTAAATTCAGTAACAGAACAGTTTTGCCATTATCTACTTCAGTTCTTTCATTAAGCTGTTCAAAATTACTGTTGGGAGACCCATGAAAAAGAAATGCTGCTTCTAAAAATACAACACTTCAGAAAGAAACTGGCTTTTGTATAACACAGTCAAACCAGCAGCTCATTTTCATTCTCAAGAATATAAATACACATTGTACAGCTCATGACACTTAACCTTAGGTGTAAACAATGGAGAGAGCGCTACCTAGAGATGCAGACATTTAAACCATTTATCAAGACCCCTTTTATAGCCAACATAGAAAAGCAGATGTTTCTATACATCTCAACAACTCTGTAGAAAGAATTCTTTAGCTGTCCTTGTAGACTTTGAAAGTTAGAAGTGAATCTCACCCTGGGAGACTAGAGTAAAACTGAAGGTCAATTGAATATGCTGTATTAAATCTAAGTGGGAGGCACTCAGCAAACGTAAAATGCAGTGACCTCAGATTCAAATTCACAGTCTCTATGAGAACTAGCACCACATGAAGATTTAGTCTTACAGATATATGGAAAAGTACACAAAAATAAAAGAGCATTAAAAAAGCAACAGAAAAGACCTGATGAGAATTAGCAGAGATGCATATTAATAGTCCCTAAGGTTTAGCTAACCAATGGAGAAATCAGAGGAAATGGGAGTAGAGACACAAATTGCAAGATAAGCCCACAAGAAGGTTTTTAGGGATACAGATTCTTAAGAAATTGAGAAGCCTAAACAAAAGTGCCACATTCAGTTCAAGAAAATGACAGCAATGGAAGTAAGAGAAAGGAAGAGGTTTCCATAACCTCAGAAAAAATTGCCACATCTCACAGAAGTGGCTGCATGACTGTAAAGGTAAGGTTGCTGAAACAGTGGATTCATATTGTAGGGAGGGAAAACAAATGAGTGATGTTACACAGGTATACCAAACGAGCTTATGTTTGAAGTATAAAAAAAGCAAACTCCCCACCAGACTGACTATACAATAGAGATGGAAGTAGGAAAGTCAAGGCAAAGCATGTTAGTAGAAAAAGTATCATGCATCACAAACCATTTAGGGATGAAAATCATGTCCCTGAACACAGAAAAAAACCCTGCAGATTAGTGAAATAAGTCCAACTTTTATCACCAATTTTTTCAGGATCCGCTACCTAAATTAATTGACAAAGGATACCAACACCTAAGGTGGTACTAACAGGAATCACCAAGTACATTGCTAGAAATAAACTGATCTTGAGCAGAGATGCTCAGCAAATAAAAGAAGTAATTCAGTGAGAAATAATCAAAAAGAAGCTTGCATTAGCTCACAAGCAGCTCTCCTGTTACAGAGAGGGAATAAACCACACAGTTAGTGATTTAAAACTTTAACATCATATTATTAATTACAATCTTTTCATTAAAGACAAAATGATAGTCTTACAGGCAAAAACAATCTGATGTGCAGAAGGACTTCAAACAATTGGTAATAATTAAGAGTTAGATTCGTACTGTAATGTAAATCCACTGAGCAAGAAACCCAATCCATAAAGTTACAATTAATGTCTTAAACGTGTACTAAAAATGTTTTTAGAAGAGCAGGGAACATTTCCTACGTGCAGCTAGCAGTGTAGAATAAGTTCTAAACATGACAAAAATTCCACTTACAAAGATGCCAAAACAAATATTTTATTTTAGTTTTTACAGTACAAGACAACGCTATTTGAATTGGCAACACATTTTAATGTATAAACACTGGGGAACATTTAGTAAGCATCAGAAAAATGATCTTAAATTGGAAGATAAATCCAAAGGAGGTCCAAATCTTTACATCACTGAAGTCAACAGGAAAACTTCCCTTGATTTCAGCGGGACTGGAATCTGTTTTGTGATTTAATAGGAACCTACTGGTCATGGCAAAATTCATGTTTTAAATATCTCTGCCAAATAAACTTCCTGTTAATCAGCCTGCATTACTTGCAGTATTTGTCTTCCATTAACACGCAGTTGACTTGTGCCATTCTCACACTGGCCATGATTAGCTTCTTAAGCTTCAAAAGAACTATTGGCAAAGTAAAACGCTACTCAACACCAGTAAGAATGATAGAACTGGACCCCTGATTCCATCCAAGCAGCTGTACTGTAGCACAGATGTACCTTCTCAGTATGATCCCAGCAGTTTAATCATATAGCCCAATGAGGATAACAAGATTTGTGTGGTTGTATTTCCCTTCTCTACTTCTAAAATCTTATGCTTACTATGAAACTCAGTTAGTACCCTAAGTCTTACTAATTTCATATCAACAAGTTTTGCCTATAAGGTTTCTTTAATCCCATAGTGATGGCTTTGTGAATAAAACCTTTTATTGGTTTTAGTAAATCCATTCAGTGCAGCAAAACCCGAAGAATAAAGAAAACAATAACAGCATTCCTTTCAATATTTTATTTCCACATCATCAGATCAGTGCAAATAGTATCATTCAATTTTTTTTTGGTTAAAAGAGCATGTGTGGTTTGATCCAAGATTGTACTGCAATGTCACAGAATGTGAAAATTTGATTCGTTCTTCGTAGATAGGAGACACTTGTTGAATCTTTTCTGCATAAAACATTTAGGTTTTGTTACTTCTGTACACCCACTATTTGCTTATGCTTTCTCCTTGTTGTACTTAATAGAATTGTAGAAAGTTCCCTAAAATGGAATAAACAACAGTGAGATATTAAACAGAATAACATGCTGTACAGAAATCTTTAAAACCTGATAGAAACACAAACACCATATCATCCTAGTTTATAAAGTTAGTCTAAAAGACACAGCATGTAGCAAATAATTTACGCACCTCTCGGAGATTAGCCAGTTTCCATTACCAGTTCTAGCAAATGTCTTTGTCAATAATCTTTCCATACAACAACAATTCATGGTCATGAATTCCCATAGGGTTTGAGGATAATTTTGAACAATCCAACTATCTAAACATTACATTAATAGGCAATTTTCTCAAAAACATTTCTTAAAAGAGCATATAATTCCATATAAAAAAGCTTCCAAAACTCAGTGTTTAAGCCCACTACAAGTTTCAATACTGTGATCAGGTTGTGCATATTTCTCTTTTACTCGGTTATCAAGAACACAGTAGTGAGAGAGAAGGTACCACTTTCCTCTGAATTAGACAATACTCACCAGTTTCAAGAGGAGGACAGTAGGGAGGAGACCAGTTACCTAATTTTGTATAATGTTTCCTAATGTTATATAGATAGCATTATTCTACTTCAAGTGCTGCATTCCACAACAAACAATAACAGAGCCTGCGATTTTTAGGTTAGAGAAAATAACAGAATTGAAAACATCCTAAAGTCAGAAAAAGAGCTAACTATCTTCAGTGCATCCACCTACAATGGGTGGAGGAGTTTGATGGGGAGAAAGTAAAAAAATTAATAGACTTTCTATAACAAATTAACAATCTTCCTAGTGTTATTTGGCAACAGAAACTTGCCACTCTGCTAGGAAGCTACCTTAGGAGGAAGGGGGGTCTGCTCATTCCTGCATGTCACAAATGAAGGCATAGGCTCAAAATTTCACCTCCAAAGACACTAGCATACAACTAAAGGCTACCAGCAATGTATTAGGACAAGATATTTGCACAAAACCTGCTTCAGTATTGCCAACAGCCATATCATCATCAGGAATTTTGTTTCCTTTGTTTCAGGGAAATCTTGCAAAGAATAACCAGCATTGAAGGAAGTTTGCATCTACTAAATGAAGTTTCCTGCCTTTGATTCCTCAAGGCCCCAGACATCAAAGGTGACGCATTTGCTTGCAATTCCAATGTGCAAGTGCTATAGCACTACCAAGACCCATGTCAGAGTTTGGCTGAGAGTAAAGCCAATGATGGCAACGCTGAAAAAAAGATCCAGCTAGAACTTTCTGGGATAGAGGGAGAGTTATTGGAGCCTGCAATATGTGACCCTTGAGACGTCCTCCTGAAGGGAATGGAACGCAGAGTGAGGACCGGGAAGGGCTCTGGCAGTACAGGGGATTCACAGAACAAAGCAGGGTCTACAAGCTTCTGCACACACTGACCACCTCTCTGAGGCTGCATTTTCAACCTGTTGCTATTCTTTCACACATGCATTCAGTGAGCAAGTGAGCAACATTAGAAAATAGAAGTTTGACCAAAAAAACTGCAAGCCTTAGACACAAATACAAAACTGTGATTTTTAGACTAGAGTAGCGGCTGTTTGACTCTTGGCATTAATACTACTACTCTTTGAAAGTTCTTTGAAAGGCAAAGGGAGAAGCAGCAAATACAGGCACTGCCACACGGGAGGACTCAATGTCTTAGAAGAACCAGTTCAATTTGCATGCAGTTATGATACATTTTGCAGAAACACATTTGATATTTTGCCTCTCCTTGGTATGAAACTCTGTTCTCATTTTCAAGAGCCAAAACACACACTTCTTCTGCTAGAAGAAGTTAAGACTATAATTCTTTCTGAGTCTGCAATATGTCGTTTCCTTTCTTACTCCCTGTCGCAGTGGAAAAGTCAAATAATATATGTGGAAGGAGAGGAAGAAAGTTCAAGTAGAGGTCAGTAACAATACAATATGAATGGAAGACTCATTCATGGGGTAACAAAGCACGAAAGGCAAGAAGCTTGATGACAGAAGTGAGTGAAAATTACCTTGTGAATAAAGCATGAATGACAGAGAAAAGTCAGTCCTACACGGTGATTGACAGCACCACAGCTGAGCAGAAGCACCACTGAGGACAAGAGCAATATAAATCTACATCAGCAAAATGTCACCTCTTTTAAAAAAAGGGTTAAAAAAATACAAGGACGTGAGGCAGAGTTCACCTCCAAAATTCAGCAACTCACTAGTCCACGCTTCTGACATTGATATTATTGCACTGTGCTGGTGATATCATCATTGCACTTAGACCTCAGTTTAACACATGCCATATGTCAGGCTACAGACCAGACAAATGCATACAACATAACTGGTTTTCTTTGAACTAGATCCAACCATAGCTTGAATTTGAAGAACTCAAATGCTGGAACATCATTAGGTTGAAAGAGCAGCCCAAAAAAGTTAGAAGTTTGTCCCTGCTCCCTAGAAAAAAAAAAACAAAATAAAATAAAGCAGCCAGCCCTTTCCCATGCACCTTGTTCTGTTCCAGGAAACTAATATAGCCCAACTGGCAGGTCTACAAATTTGTTATTTGGGAGAGTTGGAATATTAAGATTTACTGAATCTGTTGTGTCTAATCATGTCACATTTGACTGTGAATGCTGTAGTTCAATAGTTTTGCTTCTTTCAAAAAGTACACAGCAAAAAATAAATGTTACTATTTAAAGCATACCTTCTGAATTTAAAGCCACAAAACTAATTAAAGCAGTAGCTGATAAAACACATTAATTGCCTGCATATTCTAGTGATAATTCTCAAGTGTGAGAGAAGGAAGCATAGAGCCATTTTCTATGCACCTTTCCATACACACTCAATGATAATTGTACTTCTGCAGTAAGCAATCACTAGCTTTTTGAACTTTCTTCCTACATCTTAACTTTTTAATTTACTTGAGAGACAGAATAAATATAAAAGGTTACTATGAAAGAAAGTGCTGATGTTTTCTGGCAGACCATTGCTGATTGCTAGCACTGAAGCACCTGATCTCTGCAGCAGCTTCCCAAATAGCAACACTAAACTCTCTTGCTCTGTGTACCTAGATAGAAAAATATGTTTAAAAATCCGCCTGCATTTAAAATGAGAGTTCAAAACATTTATTTTAATTTCTCTTCCAACAGGCAACATGTCAACACAGAACAAAGCACACTGCTGAAATCTTTCCTGAAACTGAAGTTCAACATGGCAAGATACTGTGTCCATTTAGCCATAATGATTTACACTGAAGATGGTCCACAATCCTCCTGTAAAGTACATGAAACCTAAGAAACTCTTCTGCAGATCACAGTGATAATTCTCTACTTCTCTTTGCTCTCAGTTCCACATCTGAGTGCATGAATGTTTTAAATGAAACAGCTGTCTCAAAGTCTAAATGACTTTTCAAGGCAGAAAATTGTAATTTTTTATTAATATGGTCATGTTTATCCACCATTCCTATGTAACAAATACGCCAGGATTTAAGAGAGTTATTTTTCCGTTTGCTTTAGTAAAGTATAAAATCCCTGAGACAGTTTTCTCTGGCTATCTAGAAGGCACTTAATCAGGGGGCTGCAGACAAAATTGGCACTCAGAAATCCTCAACATTAATTAAGCTGTATGTATAAATCCCTCTAAACCATGATAAAGAGCTGGTCTGTGCTGAGCTTGTAACTAAGTTACAGCTTTAACACAACAGGTGAGGTAACAGAAGAGAGCCTGCCTGGGAGAACAAGCTGCATACCTATGAAAGTCATTAACACAGAACTAATTAAAAATTAGTTGAAGCAAACTGCTACAACACTGTTACTTTACAGCCCAGCATTACAGATTCAGGTACATATGATGTTGTGGCCAGTGTGTCTAGAAAAAAAAAGACGATGCAGTACAGTTACAGTGCAGAAGACTTTCAAATTCAAGTCCCTAATTTACCTTCAACATTTCTTGAAATGATGTTATTATAATGTAACCAATGTATATGCTTGTATAAACATAAATATGCTGTGATCTTCAGAAGCATCACTAATTTTGGATGTCGTGTCAATGCACAAAAGCTTGGGATGAAATTCATGCCCTCTCGAATGTAACAATTCATCCATTGTCTAATTAGCAGAGATGTTTGAGTGAACACTTCTGAAAAATCTCCAACTCCCAGAATCACAGGGCAGTGGAGGTGGGAAGGGACGTCTTGAGACTGTCTAGTCAAACTGCCCTGTTCAAAGCAGGGGCAACTTCAGCAGATTGCTTCGGGCCACGTCCAGTTAGGTTAAAGAGTCTCCAAGGATGGCGACTCCACAAACTGAGTAACCTGCTCCAGTGTTTGACTATCCTCACAGTACGAAAAAAGTGGTTTTTTTGATTAAATGGAATTTACACTTATTTCCATTTGTGTCCACTGCGTCTTGTCCTTTGACGACACCACTGAGAAGAGTCTGGCTCTGCCTTCTTTGCTCCTTCCAGTGTGTATTATATCATCTGCAAACTTGCTGAGGGTATGCTCTTTCCCATCATCACAGAACCTCACGTAGGTTCTCATCTCCCTCCCACATCATTCCTATTTTAAAGCTCTTCTCACCAGGCTAACCAGCCTGTTAGCAAAGGTGATTTTGCCCCACTTAGTCAGATAGATCACATCTCTTCCAAGCAGCTATTGAGCTCAAAGTGGGTCCCATCGTCATAGAAACCTAAACCCCGTTGCTGACAGCAGCTGCAAAACTATTTGTTTACCTATAGGATGTGCCCAGTCCTCCTCAGGCCCTTTCGCCTCATAAGTGGGACCAAGGAGAAGATCACCTGAAGCCCCATGCCCTTGACCATTGCCCCCAGAGCCATATAGTAGATAGTTTGTCACCCAATGCAAAGAGACCCTGGCAACAGGATTACCATAATTAGTTTCTACATATTTAATTCCTGATCTCTTAAAATATGTGCTATTAAGCAAAAACAGACAAATATTAAAACAAAAAAGTCTTCCTCAGAGGATTTGATTTTGTGGTTGGTTGGTTATGTCTCAATGAGTATTTAACAGAAGAATCCCAAAAGTCTGTACCACTGCACAGTATTGAAGTCCTGATCAGTGGACTAAGCAGCAATAGACAAACCACAGATACCTTTTTCTAAGTGAGCATTTAAGACAAACTTTGATTTTCTTTTCCTCTAGTTCACAAACTTTCGAATTTCTCTATCCACTAAAGTAATTATTCCCTACCATAAACAAATTACTAAATAGCCACGCTGCATATTTTTCCCCTCTGGCAGATTTCACTGATGTCTTCAAGCCTGCAACATTTCTTTCTGTCAGAGATTCCAGTCTCTTCCATTCACTTATTATTTCTTTGATCTTGTACTTACCATACCATCCAGCTAGACAGATAAACAATGCATATATGCACATCAGTTATGCGGTATCATATATGGTGGATAGTTAAATTTTTAAACTACAGAAGGACTAATAATAAAACTCAAAATAATTTACTGAATATTTTCTTCCATTCAATGCCATTTATAGCTACTTTTCTCTATAGTGTTTCAAAGGCTTTAAAACAAAATGATAAGTCTTACCTCCAAGTCCAACCGATTTTTAAAAAATAAAACCAAAAATCTAATGCAGAACCTTATCCTAAAGACCTTAGTAGAGGGATTTTCTTAACAATTTCCCTCTACAGAGGAAGGCAATTTTTTAATCTTTAATTTGCACAGATACAGAAAAGGTCTGCATCGGAAGTAATAAGACTCTAATGATTACATTGCATATGATATTTTTTAAAACATCTTCCAGAAACAATGGCAAATTCTAAATCTGTAAGAGTGAATTTAAAATTTACACTGAGGAAAAAACAATTATTTTCATTAATCTAGACAAATTACTGGCCGCTACCCAAAGTATACAACTGTTATGGGAGCTGTCAAAACCAAAGGAGAGTCCTAGCACAAGGTACGGACTATGCTTAGACATCTGGGTTTATTTTTAGTTTGGCCAGTAGCTACTTAGCAATTTACAATAGCCACAATCAAAATGAAACTGCTGGCCCTTAACTAAAACCATGTACTTCAATATGCACACATACAGTTAAACCACCCTGATGCCTGAAAAGCAGGGTGAGGGCAATCATATAAAAATTTATTAAAATAGTCCTATGGAGTTCACAGAAGATCTTTTTCATTTTCTTCCAAAGAAAAAATGTTCAATATTCAATAAATATTTATTCAATAGCCAATAAATAATTTTTCAGTTGTTCTTGCTCATTTTTTTTTCCAACAAATAATAAGTGTTGCATAATTACATTCTATTAAATCAGTTTCAGGGTTTCCCTCCTGCTATCTGTTTCCTATTCCCAGATTAATAAAATACTAACAATTGCAAGGCTGGCAAAGGACCTGTGATTCTGTTGAGACAAAATGAGCTTCTGAGTGTCATTTTATTTTTTTAAGGTATAGCTGAACAGAACTGTCCCATCAAAGTCATGAAAGTATCTCAGCCAACCTCTAACAGTTACATCATTATTACTTGCAATTGATGCTTTATTACAACTTCTTAGAGGAAAAAAAAAACACTAAACATTATGAAGCTCTTAAGGCAGAAACATCTGCCACAGATTGACACCACCTCCCTTCCCCCTAGGTATTGAGCTAAATTTGGATGTTGAGTTTGAAAGGTCTTGAGGGTAGGGAGAAGAGAGATGAGATACAGGGTAGGGAGACGAGAGATGAGATACGAGTGGTATTTCACAGGCCACAGCCAATTTAGTCTTTTTGAAAGAGCTACCATCTCTATGCTCACAATTTACAGTTTTCCTTCCTTTATCATACTTACTAGAAAGGTCAGTGCAAAAGACCAGAAATTTTACCACACATTTTTAACCACATAAACAAACCAAACCCAAGCAAAGACCCTGCTGAGACTAACATTTACTTCTGAAACAGCTGTCTGCACCACTAATTCTGCTAACTTTCCTGCATACAAGGAAACTAAACATGCTCAAGCATCAAGCTGAGAAGGAGATGCTCCTTCAAGGATTCCAGGAGAGCCTAGTACAAGAATGCCACTGCTCCACTTACTGGGGAATAGAGCCAAACACTTCATGAGCCAGAGACACACACACGAAACCCTGCAGTCAGATAAGGAAACAGGACTCCCTCATTATATGCAGACAGACTAGTACAATCAGTACAGCTAACCAGACGGGCGAGAACACCTTTGAGGTGGAAAACATGGACCACTCAGCCAGGTAAGTAAGTTCTGTTTCAGCTACTAACCAGCACCTTTTTAATGAAGGGGCATAGCTCTGTTGTAGCACCGAGGCTTACTCAGCACACAGGGCACCAGGCAAAGAGCGCTGACCATGAGACAGCCCAGAATCAGAGTCCTGCATCAACAGGTCCAGAAAGAACATGAAGCCCCTCAGATTATGCAGTGAGGGTGGAAATGACCCTGAAATCATCTCTCCTCACTACAACCTCCTGCTTAATGTTGATCAACAGTGGTAGTATCAGATGAATGAGACTGTGAAACAAGGCTCCCCCTCTCTCGAAGTGTAAGGAACAGCCTTGAAAGGGAACTTGTACAGCAGACAGCTCAAAAGCAAAAGATTCAGTACCTTCTGGCTGCATTCAAGACAAGGCCATCTCAAGATCACAGTCTCTAAAAAGAGATAGCAAAAAGTTAATCTTAATCTCCCATTTTGTTGTCCAGAGCACAAAGCAATGCAGCTTGTTCATGAGGGTGTTCAATACAACTGGAATGCAAATCCACGATAGATGAGTTTGCTGATGAATGCACCAATCCTTTACGATCATAGCTTTCTTACAAGAGGGTCTTGGTCTTGCGCTTCAGTGTTTATTAATGTGGGAGAGGGTGCTGATGCAGTCTGCTATCATACCACCAAAGCTTTTTTGACTCTCCCTTCAAGGTTGCCACACAAATTTTAAAAACTGCCCAGAGTTTCAACTTGTTACTATGTAGCTTCAGTTTCAAAGACTAGATAGTGTCTCATATCAAAGACAATCATTACTCATAATATTCAGAGATATTCACCTAGAATATACATAGTCCTGAGCAAGCCTACAGACTTCAGATTATGAGAATTCATGCTGCCAGATGATGAAGAATTGTTAAGGAGCGTCTCAGCATGGTAGTAACGAAAGTATTTCAATAATGAAACATGTCAACGCAGGCCCTGAATTTGACTTAAGACAACAGTCTCTTGCTGTCAGCAGAATCCAGCCATGCCAGTACACTGTGGATTGGATGGATGCTCAAGAGCTAACGATTTGAAGAGATGAAAAGCAGTCTGAAGAGAATGAAAGACCATTCATTCAGCTGAGCTTCTATTAATCAGTCATTCAAGAATGTGAGTAGCAGTCTCCCACTTCAACTAAGAATAGATTGCACAAAAAAAAGTCAGTGCCTTAGGGAAAGCTACCAAAGAAAAAAAAGAGCCCAGACAGGAGGCTTTCAGTTACCAAGCATTATACATATTTACTGTGCAGAGATATGAGGACAAACATCTTATAACTCAAGGGTTATGAACCTGAGGATAAGCATCTTGTAACTTAAGGGTTATGGACCTGAATAGCTCTGATATTAGGAGCTGGATCACTTTATGACAAAATTGAAACTTACATTTAGGTCCAATATAGGCTAAGTCTATTTTTCTACTCTGAGAGAGTAGAAAGAGAGCTATAAATCTTTCTTTTTTTTTTTTTCCTGAGCTAAAGATTCTCTAGGTATCTATGTCAACACTGTGTCTACCTTTCAATGAAGCAGATGTATTCAAGGAGAGTTCCTAAAGAGGGACAGGGAAGGAGACAGTGGATAACAGAAGTCTGTCCAATCTCCAGCTTCTGTCTGGCCTGGAAGACTGTATGAGAGGTAATGCACAACCATGACCATTTATATCATGTTAACATACTGACAGATGGAAGAAAAGCAATTCCTCCTACAGAAAGGAGGAGCCAGGAGATAAATGGAATCCCTGGGTAAGAATGGAGACTGGCCATAATTTCTAATGCCAAGCTTTTTATTTTCTGAACAAAGCAAGAGTTTGTCTGGCATACACAAATTGAAGAAGGTATCCAGCAACCTCCGTGTTAATACTCAATCTCAAACCAGACTAAGGTAAATAAATAAATAAAACTGTTCACAATTTTACAGATATCCAAAACAGACAAGGCAGTTACAAAATATATACGAGACCCTTCTTATGTTAAGATCAACCCCGCCCCACCCCCCATCTCTCTCTCTTTCTCTCTGTTCCTCCCTCTTCCCTGATCTCACTTAAATCGGGGATTCCTTCTGTCAGGACCAAAGTGCACTACTCAAAGTGAACCCTTTCCAAATTCCAGCCTTCATAGCCACTTTTGGCTCTTCAGTTTCAAGCTTGCTTTCTCTCACGAACGTATTTCTCTCTTATTCAAATTATTTCAACACACTTGCAAGTAAACTAATGGCTATTTAGTTTGGCCAGATGGCAGATGTAAATGCTGCAATCTCTAAATGTAGATTGCTTGGTTTTCTCCAAAGCAACTACCAAAATGATGGCAAAGGAAAAGCGTTTAAGAATACTGTCCATGTCAGTGCTGATACTTCCTATCAGGTTTTCCAGTCGTGGGAGGCAGGAAGCAGGAGTCTGCCGAAGGATCCTGTCCAGGTCCATAAAAGTGTTGCCATTGCAAAAGGAAATCCAAGTTGCAAGTAGTAGTCAAAGGATACAAAAGCTTAGCTATGTCCTCCAGAGGAATTCATCTGATGAACTCCTGGAATAAGCATTGATCATCTACAGCACAATGAGCTAAACTTTCCAGACAGTAAATGGGAGTTTACCCAAGAGTTTCCTTGCAACGGAGTCCTCCTGTAAGTCCTCCAGTGACTAACAAGGAATTTCTAATGTACAAAGCTCTGTATGGAGGCTTACAGGTTTATAGACTAGCTTGGAAACTTAATGGATGCCTCTCATCAAATTCTACCTTCTGAGAAGCACAGAAACAAACATGGCTTGGATGGGGTACCCTAAATTCATATGTCAAAAAAAGCAATGGTATATTCTGACACGTCTACTTCATCTCCTGGTTTTATACAGATATTTGCATCACCTGAAGTTGAGAAAGAAGAAGATGTCCATGAGGAGTCACATAGAAGAATGGAAAGCCATCACTGGCATGGCACAAGTTAAAAAACAGTCACTGTCAAAAAAACCCATGCTCCGCTAACCTAGCATGGATGGGGGCCTGCTGATAGGATTGCTGGGCAGGTTCTAAGTGGAGTCCAGACTAGAGATCTTTTAGCACTACATCAGGATGGTGATCTGACCAGCAGTGAAACCATGAGACTGGCTGCAGGCATTTAAGTGAGTGGCAAATTTCAGATGGTCAGGTGCTGCTTAGCTGAGATAGGATGCATCATGGATCGTCTACTTGGGCTAAAGTTGGGCAGAACAAAGCCAAGTGAGTCCAAAGCCAAAGTGACAGAGTCTGAAACTAAAACAGGTCTATAAAATTATTCCTGAACTAAGCAGCTTCAGAGTGGTCAGAAGAGTGTGGCAAGGAAAGCATAATTGTAAGTGCTTGCCAAAGCTTTGTGGTGGTCCAAAATGTTCTGAGAATGCTGCAGCATGGTCCAAGTTTTCTCAAGGGAGGCATGGGGATCTGAGGCCACTCCCCTAAAGAAGCATAGATAATAGATTCACGTTTATGTTCATATTACCTTTAATTGATTAGCAAATGCTAGAACAAGCAGGTATACACCACACACACACGGGCTATTCAGGTCAAAAGACTGCATGTCACTGCATGCCACACAGTGCTGAAAAGCAATTTTTGGTAAAGATTACTAAAATCCATGTCAAGATGGTAAGCACAGAACTCAAAAGTACACTGAAAAAAAAGCAGTCCTGAAGTAACATAACAGTCTACATAGAGCATGTGTCCCCAGCTCTGAGGCAGTTAAATGACAGCAAATGTGCATCCTGTTTCATACATGATAAGGTAATCCATCCACATCCCCCTACAGACACTGCAAAGATGAAATATTCAAGTCTCAGTATGATGTATATAGATCTTTTAGGGAAACGTAGACAGCCTACCATTTAGACAAATGCAATCAATAGTTCTAAACTTCACTATACTTTTTGATGCAGCCTTCAATTTACACATGTCCAAAAATGAGCCCTATTATACTGAAGTACTCCACAATGTTTAAAGAGCTTACCATACCTCCAAAGTAGGAAATGCATCTGTCCCTATTCTGCAGCATCTAAGAAACTGATGCTGAAGACTAAAGGCCAGGGTTATGTCTACACTTTGTAATGGAGGATAAGGTAGAAGTCCTCTTGAGCTAGCTAGTTCTGAGCAGGCTAGGGCATTCACAGGGAGAATGCTGTACTAGACAATATAGCTGTACTGCTATCAGTTTTGTAGAAAACTTGGTTGCATCCAGTTCAAGCAACTATCAAGCGATATTATAGTGCACTGCATTGGAACAAAAAAAAAAAGTAGTAAGCAGAAACTTTAATTAACAAAAAACCACACTGATCAGCAAATACTAATCATGAAATTACCAAAAGACACAAGATACCTCCCTGGTGACCTTGTGCTTTACCTATTATGCAGCCTCAGGCCAAGTAGTTCAGTGTTTGCTTCTTGTATAAGTACAGCATAGGCCCAGAAACTAATTAATTACAGGGGTGTCATCGTGCTGGTATCTTCCAAAATCAGCAACACTTTTTTATAACTTTTACTCACATTTTTATAACTTGGACTTACTTCATAACATGGTCTGTTCATGGTTCAGACTGGTGGGAGTTACTGCTTAGGGGGTAACGAGACTTATGGGATACAGGAAAGAGTATCTGGGGATTGTACAAGATTTATTATGATATGTTTAGGGGAGGAACCAAAGGCAATGAAAGGGAGGGATCAAGGTAGTTTGGGGAGGAACAAGCATGGGAAAATAGAAAGATAAAGGGATAAAGGTGGCCAGTTACATCTACACAGGTGGCCGGTTAGTACTTGTTTGGCGAAGCCCTGTGCTTGATCACCCCAGACCTATTGAGACTAGCATGCTCAGTCTTGCTACTGGTTGGATCTAGGAGCACGGAGCTGGGGCAACCCTACACGCTTCTACTGGGCTACAGGATTCAGTGATCCCTAACACAAGACAAAAAAGAAATCATATCGACAGTGGAAAAGCCAAGTACTTTCCAATAAACTTTGCTTTTACCCTCAGATTGCAAAAGCAGATTAACATGCAAGAGCTGAGAAGATAAGGACTGTTTAGGAAGAACAGAATGGCACTGGGGAAAAATGCCCACACAACATAGTTAGGATCTCTTTCTTCTGATTGCTTATAATACAAGAGCTAAAGTGCCTCCCAGAAAGCTCAGGGAAACACTGTTATTAAGCCCAATTATAAGCTGCATAAAGACATAGTTAATGAGTTCCATAGCCTAGGAGTTCAGTGAGTAATAAAAAAATAGAAAAAGGTCATGACTAAAACTAACATTTGCAGTTACATTAGCCAGGATGAAGTGAGTAAAACTATGAAACACAGCCAACAGAGCAGAAGTTCAGAAGGTATTCATTCCTGTGGCTTAGTCAAATACCTCATAGCACTCATTTCACACTGTCTAGTAATACTTACTGAAGCATCTGACATTAAATAAACAGACAAGTTAATAAATTAGATAATTAGCCTCTTCTGCTGAATAGTATCTTAATATACCTCTCTGCAGATCTTTTCTTACTCTGCTTAAGCAGTGCCATTCAACAGCTACAGAGTGAATGTCAAAGCTTATTTGCATCAAAGGTGATGGTAGTATTGGAAGAAGAAAGCAAATCAGTGTATTTTTCAAGTTTACTGCACCTCTCATTTCTATCACTATCCAAAGACTGATGTGACCTCACTACAAGAATTGTAACAGAAACCTCAGATATGTATACCACATCATTTTGAGGAATGATATGCCTTTTGCATTATCTGATAGTGTGCATAGCACTGGAAGAAAAAATATTATGGGGAAAAAAAATCATTCAGAAACATTTACTTTGAAAGACTGTAGAAATAATGTAAACAATAACATCACTAATAATGTAAAATACATTGGGAAGACAAAAAAGAAAATCAAAAACTATCTCACTGCAAAACAGAATAACTTTGGATATGTCTACACAGTTTTTGCAGGCAGCTGAGAACTCCACATATTTTCTAGACATAGACCAGGAAGCTAAAAGTTATAGAATCATAGAATAATAGAATCATAGAATCATTAAGGTTGGAAAAGACCTCCAAGATCATCGAGTCCAACCGTTAACCCAACACCACCATGTGCACTAAACCATGTCCCTAAGCGCCTCATCTACACGTCTTTTAAATACTTCCAAGAAGAAGTATAGTAGTAGTTCTTGTTCACAAGAAGAACTACAAAAGATCCAGCACCGAAGAGACATTGGTTCTGCATGATTCAGAGCACTGGCAGAGCATGCTGACCTGAAAGAAACTGCAGGCATTCTTATTCCTATTAATACTTAGCAGGTAAGTATCAGATGACAGATGGCTTCAGATGGCTTTGTAGGAGACTTTATGAAAGTGCTAAAAACTTGAAATTTAGTACAATACAACCAAAATCTCTTCTCTGTGCAGCACTGAGTAGTGAAGAAAAAGAGAAGAGTGAGACCAGCATGTGTCAGAGGGAACTGAGTGAGCAGCCATTCTCCATGATACATATTATATAAATTA
>NW_009228189.1:73029-83062 GCF_000690835.1 Fulmarus glacialis | reverse complement strand
TGAGCGTGGCCTGCCCGCTGCCCAGCCCGCCGGGCGGCACGCTGACCTGCGAGCTGCAGGACTGTCCCTTCTGCGCCAGCCTTCTGGAAGACCCTGAGTTTGCCTTCAGCGAGTCCGACAGCTGCGACTCTGACAGCAATGGCATCTACGAGTTCACCCAGGACCTGCGGCATGGCGACCACAGAGACCAACTCCAGCAGCAGCGGGGCAGGAGGAGGAGGAAGAAGAAAAAACCCAAGGAGAGGAATAAGGTCACCCGCCTGTGGAAGGCTTTCGGCAGCAAGCTGAAGAGGATCGTGGAGAGCAAGTACTTCAACCGGGGGATTATGATAGCCATTCTCATCAACACACTGAGCATGGGCATTGAGTACCACGAGCAGGTGAGTGCAGGGCTGGTCTGAAGAGCCCTGAGGGTCTGTGATTTCAGGTGCTTACGGCATGGTGGCTTGGGGAGCAGACGGTTTTCATGCAAGCTGGAAACACTAGATCCTGCAGACATGTGATGAGCAGGAGCATCCTTCTGTGTGCGAAAAGCCTGTAAGGTGGCTGGCAGCACTGCTGAGATGTGGAGAGTTTAAATGTGTGTGTTAGGACGCAGCGGCTCCGGACTGCTTAAGTTGCTTGCTGTGAATTATTCATATAAGCATGAATTCTTCTGGTGGAAATACCCCTTTGGTCTGATGGTGGTGGTGCACAGTGGACCTTGTAGTGCAAATAATCCAGGCAGAAGTTTCTTCTTTGATCCTGGAGCTTTAAATAAAGACTTAAACTGTCAGGCAATGCTAAAAGCAACAAAGGAAAAAAAAAGTTAGTTTCTCCCTGAAGGCTCCAAAAGCTTTAATTTGATCTCATAGGGTACAAGTAGGTCTTTCTTTTAAGTGTTTGGAGGGAGGAAAGAGAAATCCTGCTGTTCCCAGTATTAGTCTGAACATGGTGATGGCAGAAAGCAGTGCTGGCAGCTGAGGACAGCTTGTCTTTGTTGTTGGCTGAATGGGAACTTGAGGGGCTGTGCAATGGGAGAGGGAGGTGAGTCATCTGAGTATCTCCAGTTGGTCACTCTGGGGAAAGCTATGCTTTTCTGGGCTTTTCTTTCTCAGAAAAACTGGTTACTTTCAACTGTTTTCTCAAGAGGTGCTCTGGAATTTCTCATGCTGCCTCTGTATCAGGTGCAGAAAATGCATCCCAGTGAGGCCAGGAGATCCTTATACTGATCTTCTGTGGTGGGTAGTCAAAGGTTCATCCAATGCTCCCCCAAAATCTCCACTGCAGGATCAGGACCAGGTCAAGGTTATTTTTAAAGCTATTCCTCCTCTCTGCCTTGGTCTGACCGCTCAGGAGTGAGGAGGAAAGGCAGACAGAGTAGCATAGTACATTCCAAAGGCAGGACAAGAGGCTCTGCATTTTCTTCTCCATCATTTCCCAGGTTTAAGTCCTGCCCGGGACCATGGCAAACAAGCCTTCAGAGTACTGCTACTTTATTTTCTCTCCACTTGTGTGCTTTAAACCCCCATATTCTATGCTATCTGAGACATACTTTCTTTCAGAAAAGCAAGTACTTAGTTAAAACACATGAACCTCAGCCGTGCAACAATAAATTAGTTCACACTTAAAGCAGAGAGCGTCCAAACCCAAGAAAGAAATAGCTGTCACTGTCAGCTTTCTGTCTGGTTAGTTGTTCCACAACAAGTTTTAAAATTAGGAAATACACTTTGTCAGTCGCCTTTGAATAGACCATTCATTCCTTGCGGCGGCTGCATTTCTGCATGGATACTCTTTTGTCAGGCGGATACAGCTTTGTCAGTCCTTGGATATTGCCATGATGGGCGCTGGGGGAAAACCTTAGGCAGGCTGCAGTGAGAAAGCCCAGGGATCGCATGGAGTCTGTCCACAATCACTCATATAAAGGTAAATTGTGATAATTACATCCTTGCTGCTAAAAAAGGAAAACTGTAGCTGGCAGGTTTATATTGGATTTTACCTTGTAAAAGATTTGCTTTAAACCATCTCAAAGCCAATGGCAATAAAGATTCTGAAGCTTTTGGCTATGGAGCATCAGACTCCCGCCAGCTTTGCTCACAGGCACTGCCCAGCATGGGCCCAATAAAAAGGGAGGAATTTTGAAGTGAAAGCTGTAAAAGTTCTTCCACGTGCCTGACTGCAAAGTGTCTCTGGTACGCAGTGGGGATAACGAGCCTTGGAGCTGTCAGAGCCCGGCTTCAAAACACCTTGCCCAAGCACTCTGCTATCAATGGAGTGACCTCTAGGGCATCCCCAGAGGCTGAGACACTATCCGAAAGCAATAGAAAATGGCTCTAGGCTCCCAGGCTGTTTGGCACAAAAGTCTGGGGCTTCTGTGAGTGAAGCGGGGTGATTCAGTACCTGCAGCCCACCTCGTGTGAGAATTGGCTGCAAGACAGGGTTGGGGGCTGGCTTTATGTGGAGATAAGGAGGAGATGGCTGGGTGAAGCTGTCACGAACCCACAGCGTGGTGTTGGGACAGAGGGGCGGTAAGAATGGCTCATTTGGGGTATGCCATGATCCTTGCCAGGAAAAACAGTTTAATCACAGCTTTCTGGTTACTGAGTGATGGATGCTGCCCAGTCACTCAGCACCTCTGCTCAGAGCAGGTATTACAAGGTGAGAAGGTGTGAGCCTTCCCCAGGCTGTTAACCAGGCACGGGTGTTGCCATCGTCTCCTCTCCATCCTCCCAAGGGCAAACCTGGAGGCCATTCCCCAAGTCATAAGGATTTAGGAGCTGCCTACAAGGATAGCTACTCTGTGGCTCTCCTCTGCTTTCCTTGCTCCCCCAGAGCTGTTCAGTGTTACCCAGAGAGCAGGGTTCAGGGGCTCCCTTTGGGGAGACCTCCTGTGCTCTGTGCCTGCTGACAGCAGCATGGGCACGGGACTCCTGGGCCCTGAAGCCCTGGAAAACATCACCTGTCATGGAGACATTTGTTCTGGGTGGAACAGCTTAAGCAGGTTTCCTGGTCTCGACTTTTGCCACTTGTTTTCAGCCGTTGACTGGTTTTATCAAACTGGGCTGCAATCAGTGCAGCAGCCACAGGGAAGCTCTCCTCAAACCTCACTATCTGTAAGGAAATGCCCAATCCCTTTTATAAAAAATTATTAATGGCTGCTTGCTTTTCTTTTCTGGCTTCTCAGACTTCATAGTCATCAGTGGCTTTGCAAATAGATGGGCACACCATATAAATTTTTGTTTCAGAGTGCTATTCAAAGCCAAGGCATCAGCCCTCTGTGTGTGTGGGAGGGGTGGAGGGTGCTGAACAACATATGGCGTGGAAGATAGAGCAGTACTGGTCCTTGGTGCGTTATCTCACCTTTCATCCCGGGACATGGCAGCACTCTGCAAGAAGTCTCGCAGAGCCCTCTTGAGGCAAGCGAGCATTATTGTCCATATCTTCTGGATGAGGAAATCGAGGTTGCAAGGTGCCAGGCTGGGTTTTACTGCTGGCCCTTATCATAGCTGCAGGGCAAGGGGTCGTGTGTGCCATAGCAGCGCTTTGACAAGACAGGAAGGTGATCCGTGTCTGTACTGCCACAGTCCCGCATGCTACCCCCAGATGAATGAGAGACCTGTCTGTATCCAAATCCCCTCAAGGCTTCAATATGTGTTTTTATGGGAATTTGAAGCTCACAGCAGACTGCTCACAGTTGGTCTGGCTCCTCTTGGCTAACATAGCTGGCACCACCCCATTTAATGCATGTAGCTCACATAATACCCTTTTAGGCAAGGATCCTGTCCTGTGGCTGAGGGCACAACCACTGTAGCGGCTAGCTGACTCATGGGAAAGATGAGGAGATGCTAGAACTGCTTTGCACAGAGCTGTCCTTTAGTAGTCCTGCTCTTCTCGGAGGCAGATTGAAGATTTCATGGCAGCACAGCCAGTTTGCGGCAGGAGATCTGGGTAGCAGGAGGCAGCTGATGATGGGAAGCGAGTTTCTTTGGGACTTCAGTCATTAGCGGCAATCAGATCCTCCCGCAAAGCGCATCCGCGGGGTTAACAGCCAGCTCTGTCTCCAACTGCCACGTTGTACATGGCTGGTAATTAGGAGGTTACAGGATGGTGTTAGTTATCAACAGCACAACTTGTATTTCAAAGGTTAATTGGCTGGTTTGGAGTTCCTTTTTTTTTTTTTCCCTCCTCTCGTGCTTTATTTATTTATTTGTTTATCTCCAGCACGAATAAGCACTCCCACAGATGAGGAAAGCCAAGTACAAAGAAGGCAGCAATCCTTGCATTAATCTTCCAGGCAATTTCAATACATTGGATGATTTTGTTATGCATTCATTGCAGCTGACAATTCTCCAGAGTGTCTGAGAACATGCCATGGCACCGCAGCAACCAAGCAGGAACAGTGCACTCCAAAAGCATGACCTCTGCCATGCCTTTGGGGCAGTCGGGAGAGGTGCCTGGCACAGGCAGGTCCTGTTCCAGGAGCTGTGTTTCCAAGTGCCTCTCTGCCACTGAAAGCTGGTATCTTTTTGTCCCAGAGTCAGCTCCTGTGTGTGCTTCACTGACTGGTCTGAAGCAATAATTGCTACTTCTTCGGTCTGCCTCGATTCCCAGCTCCCTGAGTGTCCAGTAGAAGGACAGAGTCCTGTTCCTTTGTCCAAGAGAGATGCTGACATTATCCCTGCAGAAGAGTGAGCTCTGATTTCATCCCTGAGGACCTCTGGTTTAAGTTGTGAGGAGAGACCCCCATTTGGCTTCCCAGAGGAGTTTGCAGAAGTAGTTGTTGATACTTGTAATGATTCCACATAAAAGGCTCAATTTACATCAAATAGCACTAGAAATGCTATTTTATATTCACTTCTCAGAAGAGAAGTACAAATTAGTATTTGTTCCAAGCTATTGCTGTTCAAAGAGCTTTTAATTGCTTTTCATCCATGGCATGTTTCGTTCAGAGCAGTCTTTAGAGTAGGTTGGAGCTGACCTTGGTGGGCACCCAGTGGTCCATTGCTTATCAGTGTAAGAGAAGTATTGGTTTTGAGTAGCACATTTTATTATTCTGGAGTAAAAGTAATTCTGTGTGATTTAAGGTAGCAACTAGCTTCTCTAGTGACGTTCTATTTTAGCATTTGTCAATTTTGGCTTGAAAAATTGGTTTGGCCTGGAAAGCTCAGCACTTACTCAGAAAGCAGAGGAGAATCTTTCAGTGGTGTTTGAAGCAAATTGCTTAAATTCCTTTTGAGTTGTGAGTCAATAAAATATTACCCTGATCTGAGATTCTCACTTTCAGCTAGCAAAACTTGTTCACTCTTCCAACTTTTTGCATGATCCAATTTTAAGAACTCCCACGCTGGCTGAACTTGAAGCAAACAGATTCCCCCAGCCCAGCCCGGGATGTGAAAATTCAGCCCAATGTGTTTGTGCTTATTGCATAAATGACGTGAGACTCATTTTGCCCTTAGTAGTCCTTTGTTCTATGTGTTTGGGCTTTGTCAGCTGCATACCAAGCCGTCCCTCCCTGCTCCCCCTCCGAGGTCCCAGCAGTAAGCCTGGGGTGGACGGCTTTCCCCATGCGCTGGTTTGGTAGGGAAGCTGTGTCAGTCGAGAAGACGTGCTGGGTCTCCTGAGCAGAGCGACAGAAGTTTGGCTCGCTCAACAAACACCTTGTGATAATCTGAATTCTGTCCCCATCTCTTGAGAGGGAAGAAAAGGGCTTTGTCTGGAGACCTTGGGGAAGAGAGGTGTTTCCCATCCTCTTGTGCCCCAAGATCATACCACCTTTTTAGTGCTCTCCAGACCACCTTTATCAAGGCCCCCTTTTCTGCAGACAGCCACTCTGTCAGGACATTAACAAACCTGGTAACAGTTTGGGGATCCCCTCTGCACAGTTCAGGCTGCAAGGTTTCTGATCAGAGCCAGCAGCAGCTCATACGTGGAGCATTTACACCTGGCAAGGTGTCATTCCCATGTTAGAGGGAATCAAGGGTCACAGGCAAGATAGCATGAACTGACGGCAAATGTTTGCAGTTAAAAGGCAGGTGTCCCGGCTGAGGACTAGATCCCTGTCTGCTGGACCTTAGCAGCTTTGATGGCAAAGGGTGTAAATCATGTCCTTCCACAGGGAGCCTGCTGTGAGTGGTGTTCATGGAGCCTTCTCTCTCTCTTACTCTCTTTTGTCATTTAACTGACTCCACTCTCTGCTTTCCTTCTATTGGATTGTATGTTCTTGGTATATTTTTTTTTACTATATAAGGGAAAGCGTACTAGAGATCCATCCATTCCTCTGCCTCCTACCAGACAGGAACAGCACCTCTCCAATGCAGAATCTGAGTGTCATAACTCATTCGAGTGCTGACATACTGAGCAGTCAGGGGAGAGTCAGGAGAACAACAGAGCTAGTCATGGCGAGGGGATTTTGCAGTCTGATCTGGTTCCTATAGATGTGCTCATTAGTCTAGGGAATAATATTGGGATATTCCCTGTGGAACTGTAGGCACGTTTTAGCACCACCAGTGGTTCAGTTCCTTCCCCTCACTTACGCCATTAGTTGCTCTCTGTGGTGAGGGATTGGCCATATAAATCACATCTGCTCTCTGCCAAGATGACGGACTTCTTAAGCAGGTGATAGTAACATGCTTCCCAGCATAAGCTGTTGTGTGGAGACTGGAGATCTGCACAGCACCAGTGACAGACCCACACCGTGTAGCCGCAGTGCGCGGGACCCACCAGATGCGTTTCTTCCATCTGGGTCATGCAGCGAGTCAGCTGAGACAGTCGCGGTGCCCTCCAAGGCTTCTGAGACTGAATCCATGAAACCCCCATGCTTCATAAACATACATGATGGCAACGGGTGGTTATATATAGAATGTAGACAGATTGTTTGCATTTCAACTGGCAGGTAAAATAAACCAAGTGTAATGTAGCCCCAAGAATGAAAGCAGAGTGCATTTGCCAGCTGCATTTCATCACAAAAATGTGCATAAATCACAGCCATGGGCGGCCAGCTTCAAATGTTATGCTGACAATGGCCCTAATGTGCTCCAAGGCAGGGAGGCTTGACACAGCTGGACAGCGGGGTGTTCGCTTTCTGCAAAGGGAAACTGCGATGAGAGAGGGCCTGTGATGAAGAAGGTGGCTTTCACAAACAAAGAGTGTGGCGTTGCATTGAGCCTGTGCCTTCCTGCTGGCTGTCAGCTGATTGCTTTTTGTCTGGGAGTGGGTTTGGTGAGAGGGAGGTTGGCTTTGATCAGGTAAGCAGGCCTCGGGGTGAGCATGCTCCAAGCTCCAAAGCAGGCATACCTGGTAGTCCCTTGCCTGAGCGATGACAAGACAGGAGTTCGAGGAAGAGCTCGAGCGTCTGGTTCATGGCAGCTGTGATCAGCAGCTCCAGAGAGATCACGGTGCCTGCAGGCAACACGCAGAGCCCCCGTCAGGTCCCTCCGAGCAGCGCATGTGGCTTTAGTACTGCACATGGCAGCAGCTTGCCGTCCTTCCAGCTGCCTCCATGAAAGGCAGCTGAGCTGCTGGGACAAGAGCAGAGTTAGCACAGAACAGCAGAGGAGGAAATGCAAAAGACTGAGACAGCCAAACCAACTGATGGGGGCAGGAAAATGTGCTTGGGCATCGTTGGCACGGCTTGGAGAGGAACGTGCCCTGGAGTGGCGGGAAGCAAGGAGTGGCTTGGATTGTCTCAGGAGCTCTGGGGAGGATGCAACTGCTGGTCTACCAGGAACACTGCCCATGTTAGTTGAGGCTGTCTCTTTGTTTCCTTACACTTCCCCAGTCTGTCTGCATCCATCTTTTGTCTTCTTGGATTTTTTGTTCCACAAGACAAGGGTTGCATTTTGTTCTGTGAACATTACCCCGCCATACAGGGCTCCCGGGCAGGGCCTGCTAGATGTTATTACAAGTAATAATAACAGTGAGAATGGGAACAGAGCACTGCACCTCTCCCGACACCAGTTTTTATGCCTGGAGGTTGCAGGTAGACTCTGTGAAACTGAGTTTACAGTTCAAATTCAAACCAAATGCAACAGGAGTGTAACACAAGGAGATATGCAGATAAGAGGATGGGGAGGGCGGTATATGATGGTTCTGTGCCATGGACTAATGGTGCCTATAGATTGGTGGTTCCCACCTGTTAGGAGGCAAAGGAAATAGTCATGTTTAATTTAATACTTTTGTGCATTTCCAACCACTCCCTGTGGATGATTGCTTTCTCTGTAGACCTGGAAAATACAGAAAGGCGTAAAAATAGATTTAACTGAGAAAATGTTAGGAAGGTGTGGAAAAGACAGTCATGCCACACCTGAGAGCAAAGTGGGGTTAGTATTTGGCAGTACATAGGAAATGATGGCAACTTAGTCTGAAACTTTTGTGTGGATATTCAGTAGTATTGCTAAGGTGTCCTGTACACTGCCCTTCTCTGGGTACCTCGGAGCTGAGAGGCAGAGCCAGCTGTCCCCATCGGCAGGCAGAGGATTAAAGATGCTCAGGGTAGCAATCTAGCTCCTTATACCAGAGGAGAAGAACCACTGCAAGGAAATAAACAGGTGTGTTTACTGCTGCTGTCAACCTGAGTCATGAATTTTCCTCAGGTTTTAACCAGGGTTCTCCAGCTGGGACAGTGAGATTTTCCAGAATTATGAATGAAGCTTTAAATGTCTCCTTGAAACCTCCTTCTGGATCTTTTGTTACAAGATCGGGATGCTTTTTTATAAATGGTTTTGAGAGGTGTGGGGAGAAAGCTGCATCTGAAAGGAGTGAGACTCTTACTCGAAAATGAGGGAGATGTGGCATGCCTGCATGCATTCTTTTAAAGCTCTATTTTTGTTTGCTCTGTCTGGTTTACAGCGTTAAAGACAGCCTGACTCCCAATTTGGGAAAAACACTCTGTGCACAGGCCTTGTAGCATCAGTGGTAAAGCTTGCTAGAGCAGGGAGTCTGCCACCAAGGAGGACGGGGCAGAAAGACCACTTGGCTTCTTTCCCCCAGTGAACGCATTTCTCGGGAGTTTTCTCTCCTGCCTGATGCCTGTATAAATGAATACCTCCTCTCTCCCTGTCCTTGTCCCATGCCCAGACAAATCCAAAACTTTTTACCATAGTGCCCCTGGAGAAAGCAGCAGAAAGAGAATCTTTTATTTATTTTATATAATCCGAAGGGAATTGACTTTGCTGCAGACAGATGGATCCTGTAATTCTCTGACTTTCGGCATGACTATACATGGACTTGTCTGTGCTTTATAGTTTGGACTGAGGTGGTTTTATGAAGCCAGAGTGTGCTGGTTGCTCCTAGGAGCTCTACCTGGAGCTTGGTGATGGACCAGGGGAACAAAGCCCTGGCTCTGTGTTCCCCAGGTACGCCTTGCTCTCAGAGCTATCTAGAGTCTAGGCAGAAACTTCACAGCTCCAATCTGCCCCAAATCCAATCAATAAGAGGAAATAAATCGAACCACAGGGAGCTGCTCAATACGGGAGAGAATCAGAGTTTTCCTTTTGTTCGTCAAGGGTTCAGAGGCAAAACATCAACTGTGTCAGCATTGTTTGTCTCCAGCCACTGGTGGCTGGAAGTGCAAACAGTTTAAAGTCATTTCTGTAAATTAGTTTTAGCCAGAGAGTCTGAAAGCAGGGTGGGTTGCTGGGCAATTATCTCCATGCAAATGGCCTGTGTTATGGAGCCATATTGCAGAAGATCTCTCACTTGTGCTAAGGTCTCTTGAAGCTGCCAAAACAAGAGATCAGCATCTTGAATGTCATTAAAGCAGAACTACTAATACGGTGTGTTGGAGTGCTGGCAGGTATCAGCTGATATGTGTGCCAAAGTACAAGGGACTGAACTGCAGACTGTGGAAGTGCAGGGGGATTAAATGCCAGAAATCTCAGTTTATGCTGAGGACTATTAGGAGCTGCAAATGCCTCTGAAAGCACCTAGAGCCAGAGGTGAGTGGGGGGGGACAGCTCCCCACTTCCTCTGAGGACAACATAACCCACCAAAACACTTTTCAAAGATATCCAAGAGAGCATTCCCCTTCCTTTTCTTGTTCCCTGCTCTTCTTTCC